>NC_064807.1:34203229-34288147 GCF_023721935.1 Panthera uncia
GATGATCATCTGAACAAGCTCCATGAATACTATCAATTTTAAAAGCCAACTAAGGCTACCCACTTGAAAGAAGTGGTCAATGTCCATATGAATAACTAGTTCTATTTTGGCACTGAAATACTCAGTTTGAAGGAGCCAGTAACAAGTTGGGTGCCACATTACACTTTTAAAAATGTGACTTAGGCACTCTTACCGAGGTTTTGAGGGAGATTATTTTAAAATAAATAAATAAAGTTTCTAGTGTGTTATACCCTTAACAGTTTGTTTGAGTTTATGAACATGTTGTGAGTCTGGAAATACTGAAGAAGGGTTAATCATAATATTCTTTCCCTATCTTATTCATGACAGCACTTCATAAATGCCCAATTTTCAAAAACTCAGAACCTAAAGCAACAGAAAACAAAGAGAGTTAATGTGCAGTGAGAGAGCACTGCCATTACACTGGCTTGGCACATCATTATGCAGAACATAGCATTAGCACCTTGCAAGGAGGGAGGTGGGAGGAAGCGGGTCCCTCATTATTTTTGAGAGCAGGACTTGAGCACCAGTTTTAAGATTTGAATGCTCCATTATCATCAGTCTATAACTGGCATTTATGGATCTGGCACCCACTGGATCATCAGTTAATTACATTAGTAATCAGATCTCATTTTCCTTTGTCTTTTTAATTTTAACCACAGAGTTTTGTCCATGAAGGTCACTTGTTTTATGGTACTGCTAATACAGACACATTATCATTAATACTTTAGTTAAAATATTTCTATAAAGCTGAAGGGTTGGTTCCTTGTGAATTTTAATCCATGTTTTTTGAGAAAGAGCAGATCAGGGTCCTAAATTCCAGTGTTGTCAAAAATTCTCTGGCTTTGGGCAAGTCATTTAACCTGTTTGACCTCATTTTCTTCTTTGTAGAATGCAATAATTAGGTTTGCAATCTAGGGATCCACTCATTTTTGAGTATTTATAGTTCTATACCTAAACAGTCTTTTAGGAAGAAGAGTGGTAGATGGGAAATTTATGTAGCATCCAGAAGCTATAATTTATTAATCTTCCTATCTAAGTGATTTTATCCTCATCCCATCCATCTTCCATTATAGTATGGGCTATTATACAAAGAGGAAATTCTGTTTATGTCCCTTCCTCACTAACATCCTAAAAGATATTCCCCATCACCGCAGACAATATATAAACTTCTTGTTTGGCATTTCATGAAGTAAGTAGTTCCTGTCTTTCTCAGCAGTCTCTTCTCCCACCACTAACTCTTATCATCCTTCTGCTCCTGGGAAAACACAGACAAACAAACACCTGCTGCTCCCTGAGTATACCATGTTATCTTTCACTTCTGTGCTTTTCATATTCCATCTCTAGTTCTTCAAATACTCTTATCTTATTTCTCCTCCTGCCTACACCCGTACCTCAGGCTAAATCCTTCAGTGCTCAGATTATCCCAATCCACCTTTCCATCCTTCTTCTGGGCTTAGTTGTTTGTCCCTAAAATGTATAGGTCTCATATGTCTTACATTCCTGTATCATAACCCTGTTGTTGCTTTCAAGGTGTATCTGTTTCAAAACACCTGTCAGTTCCCAAATAGAAAGGACTTAGAAAGGACTTATTCTCTCTCTCTCTCTCTCTCTCTCTCTCTCTCTCTCTCTCTCACATCTAACACAATACCTGGCACATAGTAGTCACTCAGTAAACATTTATTAAATGAATGGACAGAAATTAACCATATGTTTCATAGAATAATTTATTATTTGTTGCTCTTTTTGCACATATAAAAAGTTATCCAAAATATAGTCTACTCCCTGTTACCTCACAATAGAAAATTGAACATGCTGGTCTTATAGCCTAATCAGCCATAACATATTAGAGATGGTGACTTTCACTAGACTTTTCCTTATCTTTACTTACTTTTTTCAAAACTTTAATTTGAAAAAAAAAAAGATCAATACAACCTCATAAAGCACCATTTATATATCCTCTTTCCAACAACCACTCACTTCCACTTCATAGCACACCAGACAGCACAGCTTATTTCTTAACTAGATAATAGCCAGCTAATTTTACACATACATTTTCCAAATAGTCAGTACATACTTTGTCCTATCCTCTGAGTTGAAAGGCATAAATTCGGAGAATCAATTTCCTAGTCATCTTCTAAAAATACTTTTTAAATTGAGCATCCATGTGAGTATAGTCTGGGCACCACTGAGTAGTTTTATAAATATGTACCCTGCCATATACACGCTCACATTTTGAAACAGACATGCCATCGTGGCTATTGTGTGCTATATTAAGAGCCCTGGAACTGAACTTAGGAAAACTAGATATACTCATCTCTGGGTTTCATGTCATCTATAAAATGATATGATCAAAATGGATTTTTTTTTAAATTTAGAATTCTTATTTGGGAGGAGAAAAATCCGATGAATTTCTGGTACAGCTTTTGTCTAATATATCCCCAACACACATACAAACATACTCATTTGTATACACACACACACAGTGCTAGTGGTATAGTTGTCAAAGAATAAGTATGTCTCCCATAGATAAATATATAATTTTAGAAACCTGTCAATATTTCACAGTAACTTTAAAGGAAGGTCTCACTCTTCTTTGTAATATGTGTTGTAAAATAAAATGCACAAATTGTACAAATATACAAAGAGAATTAGAGCTCTATCTGGAGACAAAAAAAAAAAAAAAAAAGCACTCTTCAAACTATTAGCCAAAGGGGTTTTAAAGGGGCCATTGTCTAAAATAGCATCTGCATAATAGAAGATGCTAGAAAAGCTTGGATAAAGAAAATATGCCAAGGGCAGGAGTAAGGACTAGATGGGATTCATCAGTAAAACGCAATGGTGAGATTGGAAGAAGATTAAATCAATTAGATAAAAACTAATCATTATTAAGTAGTTGCCTAGTTGAAGTTTTACATGAGGCTCCCCTGGCTGTCAAGAGACATGTAACATACCCAATAACACAGCAAGTCTAAAGCACCAAACATTCCCCTTAAAGCACAGTATGTATGTGTTTAACAAGTATTAATTTCCTTTCACTGAGCTAGGTTAAAAGTTCCCAAGTTGAAGTTCAACTTTAATGAACTTTTATAATTTCTCAAAGGATTAGTCTCTCTTTCCAATAAATTTTTACCATTCCCTTTTGCTAAGATGCTATTTCCCCTCATTAGACCTTAGCTAACTTCTATTCTTTGTCAGATCTCAACTCAGATACCTTTCTCCCGAAGTATTCCTGACACCAATGGTTGCTTGGATTCTTTCTGTAGAAATTTTCATAATATCCTGCACCTCCCCATCACAGTGCCTGTGTGTGTGTGTGTGTGTGTGTGTGTGTGTGTGAACAGTAACAGTAAACTCAAGCTGCATGTCATAAGATGTACTATATTACATATATCTTAAGGCCATCATTAAAGTTATAATTTAAAAGGAAGATAACATTTTCTAAAACTTCCTAACCCTTTCAGGCCACTGCTGTAATAGTTCAGATTGATAGTCCATTGATTTAAGGTACACATTTGCATCTTTCAAAGATTATTGAAAAATATGGATCTTCCAAAATTGAGGTAAGTTACAAATTTATTAATTGAAGGTAATGGAAACCATGTTTTCTAAACATTTCATTTAAGAGATGTAGAAGCTGGACTAAGGAAATTTGAGGAACTTGCTCAGGCTTACACAGGTAATGAGTAGCAAAAATAAAACCAGACCCTTCAGCTCAGAACTACTTGCCCGATGCACCTTGCCTTTCAGGAATAACTGCAATAAGCAAAAATAGGTCTAAGTTATTCATGTGTACAAAAAAAAAAAAAAAAAAAAAAAAGGACACAGAAGATCACTTTGGGAATTTTACCTCCTTAATTGCACTATTCTATCAGGGCTTCTTAGTTATTACCATAAAACTCCATTGTGTAACAAATAATTCTCCATTTGAAATCAAAATGCTTTATTGAACACTCAGAAATCCCCCAAATTAAAGGTCATTTTATTCTTTTGTGGTTAATGCATTGGCTTCCTCTAAACTAGCTTGTTTAATGCTATTCTTCTGGTAAGTAAATTATAAATATCTGTTGACAAACTCACATTATATATCGTTCAAGATATCTGAGTAGATGGGGCACTTGGGTGGGTCAGTCGGTTAAGCGGCCGACTTCGGCTCAGGTCATGATCTCGCGGTCTGGGAGTTCGAGCCCTGCGTCGGCTCTGTGCTGACAGCTCAGAGCCTGGAGCCTGTTTCAGATTCTGTGTCTCCCTCTCTCTGACCCTCCCCCGTTCATGCTTTGTCTCTCTCTGTCTCAAAAATAAACGTTAAAAAAAAAAAAATAAAATAAAATAAAATAAAGATATCTGAGTAGACAAGCCCAGAATATGAAGTCGCATAATTTATTTTTTTTAAATGTTTTTAAATGTTTATTTACTTTTGAGACAGAGAGAGACAGCATGAACGGGGGAGGGTCAGAGAGAGAGGGAGACACAGAATCTGAAACAGGCTCCAGGCTCTGAGCTTTCAGCACAGAGCCCAACGCAGGGCTCGAACTCATGGACCCTGAGATCATGACGTGAGCCAAAGTCGACGCTTAACCGACTGAGCCGCCCAGGCGCCCTTGAAGTCACATAATTTAAATACATGAAGGTATAGGGCGCTGGAGTGGCTCAGCGAAACCTCAGACTTCAGCTCAGGTCATGATCTTGCAGTTCATGCGTTCGAGCCCCGCATTGGGTTCTCTACTGTCAGTGCAGAGTCTGTTTTGGATCCTCTGTCTCCCCTGTCTGCTCCTACCCCACTCTTTCTTTCTCAAAAATAAATAAATAAATAATAAATAAATAAATAAATGTAAATAAGCAAATTGCCATGAAATTCATTATTACACCTTTAAATTTATATTTAACCACTTTGTTTCAATTCTTTCTAGGTTATCAGAGATGATTATCATTATTTTAAAATAAAAGGAACAAATGTTAAAAGCATTCCTCCATGCAATAGCAATTCTTAAAAGTGATCTCTAATAGCACAATTGTTTGTTTCGGATTCTACTTATATATTTTATTATCAGTTGCAATTTTCTTGCCCATTACAGGAGATATACATTTTATATATATTCTTGTTTCTTAAGTAAGTATATTGTACACTGCAATTAAAAATTGCCATTTCCTCTCTTGCATGAAATATCTGAGCTAATAATTTGACCTAGAAGGAGTAGAATCTTTCTTTTCATTAAATTCCGCCTTTCAACAAAAGCTTCGTTAGTCTACCGAGTCAGGACAAGTAATACTTTATATGCTAGAGTAAACTGTTCTTCCTGGTGAACTAACAAATTAAAATGTAATGTAGGATGATGACACTGGGAATATTGAAGAATAGCCACTGATGTGGGAAGGAATCCATAATTAAACCAAGATGTACATTTTAATTATAATTGCATCAAACTGATGGTATAGAATAAAATACAGTTTGAAGGAGCCCAAGGAAACTAATTGAGAGCACAAGAAAGCTATGTCCTATCCCTTGTTTTCTCTCCTACCTTTTGCTCTAGGGCCCTCCTCTCACGTTCAACCTTCCAAAGTCTTATTTCATTATATCTTGCTAAGAATTAGGAAGCAATTAAGTAATTTTTCACCACCTTCATCTTAAGCTAAAGTAATGATTCATTTTTCTTTCTTTTGTGTGTGTCCCTGCTTCTTTTTTTCTTTTCTTTTTTTTTTTTTTTCTTAAACTTGGTTTGCTCAAGAGTAAAATGAGCCACAGTACTTATCAGCTCAATGCATACACAATTGATACTAAAGGCAACTGACAGCAACCGAAGCCAGAGGTTAGATGCAAATCCATTAGTGATTTCAAACTGGGGTGGGGAGGAGGGGCATTCTTGGTGAGTTTGTGATAAAGCTGAATAACTACAGAAATCACAAAATAAGATAATGTAATTTGAATTAATATGTCATCAGACAGATTCACAGAAAGCTTTAAAGAGTGCAAAAGGTTTTCTATAAGGCAATCAAAGCCATATTTGCTGTTCATATGCTTACAAGTAAAATTTCTTTTCTTTGACATATAATGATTTTAGTTTAAGGGTCGTATTCTAAGAATACCATGCAGAGCAAGAAGGTAACATCTAAAAATATTCTTGCCAACTTTGAAGCGGTCATATCAAAGAAATATTTAGAAATTAAACAATATGCTGTAGAAAAATTTTAAAGTGTATGCTGGGGAAAAATTTAGGGATATAATTTTAATTTAACCTCTCAAATTTTTCATGATTTTTTTTTGGTGTTAATAAATTTTCAACCATAGTATTCATGATTTATATTTAAGGAAAAACAAATTTGTTTTCAAAGTTTACTTTGAGAGTGCACAGGAGAGGGTCAGAAAGAGAGGGAGAGAGAGAGAATCCCAAGCAAGCTCCACACTGGCAGCACGGAGTCAGATGAGGGCCTCCGTCCCACAAACCCTGAGATCATGACAAGAGCCGAAATCAAGAGTTTGATGCTCAACCCACCAAGCCACTCAGGTGCCTCGAAAAACACATTTTTAATATCTAATCTCACATTTTAGAATTATAAATCACTGTATTATTTCCTTTGTCCCTCTTTTTTTTTTTTTTTTTAACATTTTTTATTTATTTTTGGGACAGAGAGACAGAGCATGAACGGGGGAGGGGCAGAGAGAGAGGGAGACACAGAATCGGAAACAGGCTCCAGGCTCCGAGCCATCAGCCCAGAGCCTGACGCGGGGCTCGAACTCACGGACCGCGAGATCGTGACCTGGCTGAAGTCGGACACTTAACCGACTGCGCCACCCAGGCGCCCCATCCTTTGTCCCTCTTTTACAAATTTACTTCCAAACCTAGAATGAACTTTCATAAGGGAGCTCTCAAGTAAGACATTTTATCATTAAAACATAGTGACACTTCTTTCGTTATGATGTTACTTGGGATTTTTTTAATTCCAGTACAGTTAACATGCAGTGCTGCATTAGTTTCAGGTGTATAGTATCATGATTAAACAATTCTATACATTAGTCAGTGCTCATCATGTTAAGTGTACTCCTAAGTCCCTTCACCTATTTCACCCATCCCCCTCACCCAACTTCCCTCTGATAAACATCAGTTTGTTCTCTGTAGTTGAGAGTCTGTTTCTTGGTTTGTCTCTTTTTTTTCTTTTTTCATTTGTGTTGTTTCTTAAGCTCCACATATGAGTGAAATCATATGGTATTTGTCTTTCTCTGACTTATTTAACTTAGCATTATACTCTCTTGACCCATCCATATCATTGCAAATGGAAAGATTTCATTCTTTTTTATGGTTGAGTAATATTCCATTAAATATATGACCTCTTCTTTATCCATTCATCTATCGATGGATGTTTGCATTGCCTCCATAATTTGGCTATTGTAAATAATTTTGCAATAAACAGAGGGGTGAGTATATCTTTTTGAAGTAGTTTTTTCATATTCTTTGAGTGAATACACAGTAGTGGAATTACTGCATCCTACGGTAGTTCCATTTTTAAGTTTTTGAGGAACCTCTCTACTGTTTTCCACAGTGGCTTTACTACTTTGCATTCCCATCAACAATGCATGAGGTATTTTTTCTCCAAATCCTTGCCAACATTTGTTGTTTCCTGTGTTTTTTATTTCAGTCGCTCTGATAGGTATGAGGTGATATATCTCATGATGATTTTAATTTCCTTGATGATTACTGATGTTGAGCATCTTTTCTGGATGACACTTACTTTAAGAATTTTTAATTAGCAGATCAATGACATAATTGAGACCATACTGACTCATTCAAAGGCAATTACAAAGCCCTGATTCTCTAATGAAGTTGTGCTGGGTTAAAATCTGAAGAACATTTCAACGTCACAATATATATGTGCATGTATATCTATACATGTATATGTATGTATATGTATGTATACATGTATACACCCATATAAATGATATATATTTGTATATATGTAATGGGTATGTATATATTATACATATGACATATACATACAGTGTCACAAAAATATATGTGTATGTATATCTATACATGTATATGTATGTTTATGTATATATACATGTATACACACATATAAATGATATATATTTGTTTATATGTAATGGGTATGTATATATTATACATATATAATGGTGCGGGCACAGTTTGGATGAACATAACTCTGTGTACCAGCAAAATTTAGCTAAAAACCTATTTTGGAGAAGGAACTCTAATTAGTTAGGGTCTTTGGAAGTAATTTAAAAAATTCAAATTAATAAATAGGAACAAAAATATAAAAGAACATATTTTTGTTATTTATTTTTGCTAGTAATAGCAAGTAATAATTATGTAACCAAAAACTTATTATATAATAAAAGAGAAATAATAAGACAAATATGAAGTTACCATTAGGCCAACACCATACTAATAATTGCTTCAGGCAAGATATACCAAAGGATGCCTAAAATAATTGGGTGAAGCAGGATATTCACATAATCTCAATTTGTCTCTCCAAATATAGTTATTAGTTACAAAGGGAAGAATAAAAAATTTACAGTGGAAAGACCCAGCACATGTTACCTTAATCAAGTATATCCTGAGAAATAAAGTATCATGTACCCCCAGTGAGAAGTATTGACAAGATTACACTACTTCTGTGGTATTGCCAAAAATGCATAACCTCAATCATGCAAAAAAAGATCACATAAACCTAGAATGAGAGGCACTCTTCAGAGTAATTGACCAGTACTCATCAAATGTTTCAAGGTGGTAAAAGACCAGGAAATACCTAAAAATTATCATAGATTAGCAGAAACTAAGACAATAGCAACTAAATGCAATGTGGGATCCCAGTTTGGATTCTGAAATAGGAAAAAGATATTTTGAAAAACCAGTAAAATTCCAGTAAGCAGTATTAGATTATGAAATACTGTTGTATGAATGTTAATCACACTATTGTGCAAAAAAAATTTTATTATGACTATGTCAGGTATTAACATCCAGGGAAGCTGAATGATGGGTATATGTAAACTCTTCGTACCATTTTTTTTTGCAATTTTTCTACTTATCTAAAATTCTTTCAAAAAATTTTAAAGCTGTTTTAACAGAGCTTCAGGTAGGTAATGACATAAATGAAGCCAACATACTCTAAAACTTTCTTTATAGCTGCCAAATTATTCCAATGTCACCATTTTGCTGAATTATATGATTACTCATTGTCCTAGTTCTTCACTCAAAATAAATTGAGCATATATTACCCCTCCTTATTTCATTACCAATACTATGAATAAAACCAACAGCTTAAGCCTATGTTTTCTAAAATCATTACATGTATCTATCCCCTAATTATCTTGTCTCATATTAATTCATCAAATTCAAGACAAGTACTCACTGACTGCTAGAGTGTGCCATGTACTCAAGAAGATATAGGATGATTACAATATACATACCTGCATAGATTAACAAAATCTAAAAAAAAAATAGTTTATGTAATTTATATCTTACATTCCTACTATAAACTATTATCATGTAAGTTTAAATTATGGTGATATATATTGATAAATTTGCATGCATTTAATGATTACAGTTCTGGTTTAAAAATGATACTATCAGGATACCTGGGTGGCTCAGTCAAACATCTGACTCTTGATTTCAGCTCTGGTCATGATCTCACGGTTCATGAGTTTGAGTCTCACACTGGGCCATGTGCTGACAGTGTGGAGCCTGCTTGTGATTTTTCTCTCTCCCTCTCTCTCTGTCCCTCCCCTGTTCACTCTCTCTTTAAAAATAAATAAACTAAGAGAAAAAAAAGATACCATCATTGATAGAATATCAAGAACGTCAATAATTTAAAAAAGAGAGACAAACCAAAAAATAGACTCTTAACTATAATGAACATATAGATGGTTACCAGAAGGGATATGGGTGGGACGGATGGGTGAAATAGATGAAGGGGATTAAGGTACTCCTAACTTGATAAGCACTGAATTATATACTAAATTGTTGAGTCATTATATTGTACACCTGAAATGAATATAACACTGCATATTAACTACCCTGGAATTAAAATTTAAAAAATTAAAAGAACCTCAGGAGTTTTGCCATCATTAGGGTTGTATATAATGGTATGAGGTCATATGGGCAGCAGGGATAAAATAAGTTACTATGTAATGGAAATTTGTGACATAAAGTTTAAATTTGTGGAAAAGACTGTGAGAGGCACAGTAGAATATTGGAGGCACAAAAGCACAGTGCAAAATCCTTGGCCAGGATTAGCAATAGGAGGGGTATTTTCAAACGACTAGCACTTGGGCAGTAATTCTAGTTCCTATGTTAATACGAATTTTAATAATTAAACATTAATTTATGTTTTTAATTAAAAAATTCCTATTTTCCATATATTTCATCAAAATAAATTGTATAAAATATTTCATTTGGAAAACAAGCACAAACGCTACTGTATAATGATGACATCGTCAGTAGTCAGTGATTGGGTGGTAGGGAGTACCACTTCATCAAGCTTAAAATGTTTATTTGTTAGCTGCAGGTTCAAGTCCAAATTTGCTTATGAGATTGGGAATTATGCTGTTGATATATAACGATAGACAAGTCAGGCTGCACTAAAGTGGAGCCTAGTATTTTGTACCTTTTTCATATCATGGGTAAACAACTAAAGATGACCAATAAGCACTTACAAACTAATATACATATCTAGGAATTGTTTCAACTTAGTAAAAAAGAGTCAAATCCTTTATTGTCCAGAATTTAATTGATGCATTTAAGTTTACTCTGTGTCGTTTCTTTAGTTACAGTTTACCTCACATTTTCTCTCCTAAACACATAAATTTTGTGAAGAAGTGAGTTAAATAAGATTCCAAAAACAAGAAACAAACAAAAATTATGAAAGAAATACTGAAAAAAATATCAGGTAAAAGGGTCTTGGGACACCTAATAAGGTGAATAAGAGAAAAGAGAATAAAAGAATTGCATCACAAGTGGTCAAAGACCTGAGAAAGATCAAAGCTCCAAAGCAGATAAAATGAAGTAGCAAAAATTAAATCTGAACAATGTATATACCTTATAATTAGCAGAAATTATAAATTTGTACACCAAGTACAAATAGACCATGGAGTTATAATTTTTTTTCTGATTTTTTCCTGTTTTTTCTTTTAATAATATCTCAATGTACAGAATAGTAACTGGTAATATTTTTTCCCTTTTTAAAATTTTATATTTTTATTTTTTAGAGAGAGAGTAGGGGTGCAGAAAGAGAAAGAGAGAGAGAATCCAAAGCAGGCTCCATGATGTCAGCACAGAGCCTGACGTGAGTCTCAATCCCATAACCCCAGGATTATGACTTGAGCCAAAATCAAAAGTTGGATGCTTAACCGAGTCACCAAGGTGCCCCTGGCAATATTTTCATCTATGGAAGGTCATGCCATAAAAAATAATAAGGTATAAAAAATAGCAGTTTCACTAAGAGGCAGCAACAGATTTTTATTTTACCTCAACAGACACAAAATAGAATATTAACTTTATACAACGAAAAAAAAAAAAAAAACAGTTAAAGAGGGAGAGGAAAAACAAAAGACCAAAGAGCTACTGGGTAGGCTTCCTGTGGTTTATAACATTTTAAAACATTTATAAAATTTTAAAATCTGGCCAAATTTGGTCAAATTTTAAAGAAATGTTATTTTGTCCACCTGGGGTTGATGTACAATAAGCACGGGGAGGGGCATCCTACAAGGTGAAGTTCATAGGATGTAAATAGACTCAACTAATAAATTGGGTGCTCCAGAATACTTCATCCTGCATTGTTATCTCTATCCACAAGGCCACGACCCTCTACTGAGGGGGGAAATCAACATCTTACCCATAGGATGGAAACATGTTAGTCCAAGCTGTAATTTACCAAGATGAGTGGGGATCATAGTCAAGATGAACAAATCATCATGACTACTGAAATCTGTTTTTCAGTAATTACTTGGATGAGTTTCAATGTTCTTCTTGCCTTCAAACATGGAGCTTAAGCACTTGAGTACATATTTTTTTTATATTTGTGGAATAACAAAAAGAACACAAATATTTTCTCAATTCCCAAAGCATCAAAGATGGTCTTCGCAGGCCCATCTCTCTTTCTGATCTGTTTTCCTCCAATTCTAATGTAGAGGCAGAGATCTCTAGCTCCTGACTCTGTTCATTTGCTCTCTGTCGTTGATGTAACTTCATTGAGCCCCAAGTTGCTCAACTGTAAAATGTGTCTAATTTTATGGCTTATATATTGGACACTTGTTTAGAATGAAAAGCAAATATGAAGATCTTTATCAAATACTTACCATAATCATCATTATCATCCTCTAATTTGTTTTCTTGCCCCCAAAACCTCTTTCCTATAAGCCCTAACTGAGGACATCTGTCTGTTTTCGGTACTTGTTTTGCTCTGTTGTTAATGGCTTCCTTTTCTCTCAAATCTTAAAATCTAACTAAGGCTTTGCTGCCCACTGCAGGAGGAAATGTGGATAAAGCATTCTCTTTTCTGCCTGGATTCTTCAGTGAATTTATCTCTAGTGTTCTGTTGGTTGGTCCATAATTTATTCCCTGAAGGACATGGCTTATAAATATTTTCATATTTTCCTGTGAAAATATTAATTTAATACCTTAAAGGTAATTTTGATGAACTATTACATCCATAACACCAAAGTAAAGACAATGACAGTCACATATTAACAATTATCTTTGTTGTTAATTGTAATGACTATATAGACATTCTCTTAAAATGTTTGGCCTTCTACTTCGGTTATTGTATTTTCTGCTGTTTTTCTGCTATAGTCGTTTACCAGATCTGTTCAAAACTCGTAATACATCTCAAGCATTGACTAGAATAAAACCAAGTATTCTAACACTCAATAAATAAATTTTGAACAAATAAATAAATAAATGGATCTACATTACTACATGTACAAATGCAAACTAGTTTCTTAATAAGCATAGTAACTAAGTCAGTTTGAACAGATCTTAGTGAATTTTGGAGGAAGACTGAGGGTTAGCTCCTACAATAAATTTAAAAGGTGAACAGGGAAATGTAATAGATGAATGTGCTGAGCTTTATTTTTAACAGTTCATAGTAAAATATATTAGAGAGTTTTCTTTGAGTTTTCTACTCTACACTAAATCTTATATAAATGTTTTCAGGGCTGATAGAAAATGTTTTCTTGAACTGTCACTGTATTCCATATTACTTACTTCATATTACTATATTATATATATTACATATTATATATATATATATATATATATATATATATATATATAACTTATTTATTCCATATTACTATAAATATGTGGATCCTCTGATGAGGTTTAAAAGTTTTGTTGTTTTTATACAAAAGTCTACAGTTAAGTATGTTAATTATAATGGGATTGCACCTTTAAAAATAAGAAAGTGTACTGGAGTTCTTTGTAAAGTGTGCACATATTTGGTCTATAAAAGATTTGTAAGATCATAGAATCATAGGTGCATTTTTAAAGCTGAAATGGACTTTAAAGATGATAAATTTAAGGAGTTTGTTTTGAACCTGTGCAATTATAATAATGAACTTTAATTCTTTCCTAATGGCCTAGATGGAATTAATTGGTTATTTCAGTATCAGGACTGATCTTGTTTAGAATTTTAAGAGTCTCTTCTTTCCCATAATGAGGTCTATCGAGCTAATTTATAATGCTCTGAAAGCATATTTTTAAAAGACTTGACATTCTCCCCGTACCATCTTTCATCTTTCTTGTGCATTATTTGCAGTGAAGAAGAAACCATTTCTGTTCCTTTGTAACCCCACTTTGGCCAAGCTATCATTTAAATCTTCCTAACAATCTTTTTTTTAACTATGTTTCCTATGTTGATAAAATTTTGTACATGTCAACAGATACTATTTTCAAAAATCTGGAAATTGTTTTTCACTTGATAGAAGTTAAAAGCTATCAAATTTCTAAGTAACTGCCATGCTGCCATCTTCTGGTTATTCAGTAAGAATTTTATTTTATGCTTGCTTCTCAACTTCATATTTAAAAGCACTTCTTGCTATACTTTAAAATACTACCTCCCCAAATTTGTATTAAATCAAAGAAAACAGTCTGAATGATTAGAGTCACTGTATTTAGAGTTCAGTTGGCCTGAAATCCTGCTATATAACATCCTACCTGAAATGATGACATTGTATACATTTACGTATAAAAATTGAATGGGTCACCAAAGATGGAAAAATATTTTTTATCCTAGGACTATTAACCTTGGAGACTGACAAGGCTTCTTGGCATTTTTCTATCGTATTACTTATTATGTATCTTCTCACAACTTTTCATTGTGGCAGCAAGATGACCATCATTCTGTCAATGACTGTGAAATTTTCCCAAATACACAGTTTGTGTTATTATTAATTAGTGATGCTATTTTAATGGTGTTGAAGGTAGCACTGAACCATTTTGCCTATTTAACTGCCTTATTTTAACTTTAAAATTCCTCCACACTTACTGTGGTAGCACAGGCCAAATGCCCACAAAGGAGCGCAAGGAAGTCAGAGTTTCACCTTTCTAAGAGCTTTTCTGTTTTAAGGGATCACTGAAATGTACAGCACCTTCTTTCTTGTGTGTTAATCTAATCATTTCAATGTATTTTTTTGTGTGAAATTCACTCCACTGACATTCTCATCTTAGTAGCCTTTGGGACAAAGATAGAATCATTTATATAGGAAATAAACTGATGTCTCATACTGAACAATAATTTTAAAATGTAAGATATTACATATATAACTTCTAATTCAAATAAGGAACAGTATTTTCAAGTTCCATGCTTTTTTAGATGAGTATAATGAGAATATAAATTATAACAGCTCACTGAAAATAAGAATGCAAATGGTCCCAATAAATGTTTAGCAACAGAGAATTTTTTCAACTGTTTATTAAGTGCAATCCAAAATCTAAAGCATCTGAGACAGGTGCTAATTTCATTCCTGTTATTAGTAATTAGTGATGAAATGTAATGTAAGTAGCTCTCAAAAATTTGCCATATTAAACAGGGTTTAAATATAAGGGACCATTAAAATGTAGTTTTTAAACTTAATAGACTCGGGCAAACAGGTATTTTGAATAATCAAAACCTCTGAGAGCCTATACCAAGTTTAAATGGCAAAATTGGACCATTTACAGTGGCACAGAGGTGACCTTGTAACCGCTGGATACAGTGTGGGTGTATGTGGATTGTGCTGTATCCAGATGATTCCTAACTCTTCTGTTCACTAAATTATACAGATCTGAAATTCTTGTTATTACTTTGCCATGAAAAAATTACTTTTTAGTCTCTTACATTCATAAAAGTTGCTTTTATTCATACATTAATAGACAGGTATCAATTTAATGGATATTCTATCACTCCACAGCTTTACTATAAATAAAACAGGCATCTCTATTTATAAAATGTACTCTTTGGTTCACATTTTCTTTTTCCCTAATAATCAAAATAGAGCCCCTCTCTCTCTTTCTTTCCATCTTTTGAAAGTAAAGTCATTATACCCACAAACAAAATGTAACACACTTTCCTGGGTCAAACCTGTGGCTTTGTATTTATTAGCAGCACACTAGCTGAACTAAATATAAAACACCCATAATATGCATACAATATAAATATAATTAGAAAGATAGATATGATTGTCAATATGCCTCCACTAAGACTCTTTTATGCTGTTAAAATTTTCCTTATCAGAAAAATAAATTATATTCACAAATTCATTCCTCTGACACATACCCTAGACCTAAATCTAGAGGGGGGAAAAAGACTATTTTTTTTTATTCAATGTTTATAAAAGTTTCAAATTTGGGGCATCTGGGTGGCTCAGTTGGTTAAACGTCCAACTGTGGATTTCAGCTCAGGTCATGATCTCACAGTTTGTGAGTTTGAGCCCCATGTCTGGCTTTGCACTGTCTCTCTGTCTCTCTGTCTCTTACCCTCTGTCTCTGCCCTTTCCCTGTTCATGTTCTCTTTCTCTCTCTCTCTCTCTCTCTCTCTCTCTCTCACACACACACACACACACACACACACACAAAGTAAATAAATAAACTTAATAAAATGTTTCAAATTTAACTCTAGACAAATCATTTTATTAATTTTTTTAATGTTTATTTATTTAGAGAGAGTGTACACAGAGACAGGGGAAGGGGCTGAGAGAGAAGAGAGAGAGAATCCCAAGCATACTCTGCACTGTCAGTGCAGATCTTAACACAGCACTCAATCCCATGAACGATGAGATCGTGACCTGAGCCAACAAAAATCAAGAGTCAGACACTTAACTGCTTAACTGACTGAATGATCCAGGTGCCCCTGGACAAATCATTTTAAATAAAACTATATAGCAGTAAAAGTATCTCATTTGTTCTTTCTCCTTATTAGTAGTGCCTACTGGATTTCCATTACAGTGAGTCCTAAATTCCAGTTAATTTTAAGAAATGAATATAAAGGATGGAATAAATATTAAGATAAAAATTTAATCACTATAAAGTTTGAAAATAAATGTGACTTTTAGTTGTATGGTACTGGAAATATTTTATGAAATACAAGCTAACACTTTTTAAAGCAGAAGAATCATTAAGAGAGCTAGAGAATAATCAAAAGGGGTAAGAAATACAGAAATTTAGGTTCATTCCACCAACATGTATTGATCTCCAGTTCTATGCCAGACAGCTATGGTAGGTTCAAAGATATAACTTCCTGCCCTCAAGGTGGTGAAAGATCATTAAGGGAGTTAGGGAAATATCTATCAAAACAATGTGATGAGCATTTGCATGCAGTGTTCTGAAAAGTACAGATTAGGGACTGTTAATTATGTCTGTGATGACAAAGGGATGACATATGGGCTAGGCCGAGTAAAGGATATGTAAATATTTGCCAGATAAAGGAGTGGGTATCCGAAAGAAACAAGAGTGACATCATTAAAAGTTTGGAGTTTTTGAAGTGGGCTGGTATAGGGACAGTGAGCTCAACCAGGAGGCTATTGCAGAGAAAACATATGGGACAACTTAGGAGAAAGAAACAGAAAGGTGAGGGACCTTGAATGTCAAGCTAATCAAACAACACAGAAAATTAAACTTTAAGGAGATGATGTGTCTTCATGATAATAAATAACATTACTCATTGGCTATTTTACATGTGAAATCTAATCTGATCCTCACAGCAGTCCTAAGAACTAAGAAGTACTGTGTTCCTCCTTTTACAGAAAGTAAAACCAAGACTAACAGAAGATAATTATTTGGTCTGAAATCAAATATGTAGTAAGTGACTCAACCCGGATTTCTCTCTAGAGGTCACACACCTGCTGTGCCAAATTGTCGACTTGACCACACTGGTGTTTTAAAAGATAACTTTATCAGCAGTTTTAAGTGACAATATTAGACAGAAGAGACTCTAAAAGCCAAAGAGAATGGTTAAGAGGATGCTACCATAATCTAAATTGGAAATACCACATGTCTAAGTGAAAGCAGGGAGTGACCACAGGGGAGGCAACTTTACCTTGAAGCCCAAAAGACTGAGTTCAGGATTCTCACCGGCACAGGCCACTGCTAAACGCTGGGAGAAGCCGTAGCAGGGCTTCTTATGGTCTTACAGACTTGTAGTATTTGCAATGCATTAACCACAAATCGTTAAGGCTGCTGTGTCTGAACTCTGCCTTCCAACCTGTCACATTTTTGCTCCTATCCTATGGTGTTGGAAAGGCCACGTGTACTGGCAATTTGGCTTTAAAAAATGTTGGGCATATAATTAGCTTGAAAATAGTGGGATCTAGTTAAGCGGTTTGCAATACTGTCCTCATATAAGTTAGTTATGGAAAACTATCCCACTGTAGGAAAAGCTATCAGGAATACTCCCGTGTCAGTTCACTTGGCCTTGAAATAGAAAGTTGTAAGGCCGGAGGTCTGATCACAATACAAAGGTCTCCTGGCACTCTGCACAGGAAGGATGTGGAGAGTGGAGAAGAAAGAAGTGGAGCCAGAAACAAATCTGAGGATTTGTTCTGAAGAAAATTCTGAATCATCATACAAAGCATAAACGGACTATCATGTTCTCATTGGTACTTACTCAAAACAGGATATCAAAGAAGGAATATACTATGCTAAGTATAAACATTCCATCACTTCTTTAAAAAAAAAATTGGGATGGAGAGCCTGGGTGGCTCAGTCATTTGAGGATCTAACTCTTGATTTCAGCTCAGGTCATGATCGTGGGGTCGTGGGAACAAGCCCCATGTCCAGCTCCATGCTGACAATGGAGCCTGTTTAAGGTTTTCTCTCCTCCTCTCCCTGTGCCCCCTCTTCCACTCATACTCTCTCCCTCTGTAAAAAAAAATTAAAAGACTTTTTTTTGGTGGGAATCACATGAAATGATTTGATCAGTATTTCTGTGTTGTAGGGCATAAACCTACAGCCGTCCTTCAAATAGCAAACCTGCCTGTGGGTGAAGTTGCACATTTTATGTTTCTCATTATATCAGATGCCTCAGTACATCTGACACATCTTCTGACAATGTCTGATGATTCCAGACTAACGAGCAAGGAAAACTTTCGCTGACACAGCAAAATGATCAAACCATACTAAACACAATTATGTTTCAATTTTCTTAAAATGAAACAAACAAAAAATAGATAACAAGGTTGTTGTCACAAAAGGTAACTGATGAGTATATAACAGCAAAAAACTTTTAAAAATGCTTACTAGATCTATGTGTCTGAATGAAGGCAGGGAGTGACCACAGAGGAGGCAGCTTTACCTTGAAGCCCAAAAGCCTGAGTTTAGGATTTTACATAGCATAGGAATTCATATAGCATAAGAGCAAAATAGAGACTCTAAGAATTACTACAGAACTGAAACTTATGTATCTCACCTACAGTTTTTCAAAGCCATTGACCACAAGCTTCCTTTCACCCTATTTACCTTTTAATAAAAAACAATTGATTTCTATTTAAGAAATACATGAGGAAGGCTTGTGGTCAGGTTGAAGAGCCTATTAAATACTCATAGATTATGTTGGGGTGATATGTTTTGGACAAAATTTAAATTTATAAATTAAATATTTGACATAGAAAGTCATTACAGAATATAGTTCTCTATGTGAATTAATAGGCTTGAAGACCATTGGAATTTGAAAATCTTGAACACAGAATATTACACAGAGTATACTGAAGTTGCCCACAATCTTCTGAAGGCATAAGGGCAGAAAGAAACAGTAAAAGGCCAGTACCAAAGATCTCAAAAAAACAAAAATAACCACATGGAAATCAGTAAGTTTTGAAAGAATGATACACCAAATTCTGTAGGCTGCAAAAAAGTAAGAGTCATATGGTAAGTGGTGTCAATTCAATAGTCTATAAAACGCTAATGAGGGCCAAGAAAAAGACAACTGTTGCTAAGGTCACATTCATAAGAAAATATAAGTTCTATTAAAAATAATGAAAAAAAAGAGAAAAGGGCGGTATTAGAGGAAGACTACCTTTAGGTAAAAACAAGTTTTAGTATACACAGAAAGTAACTAAAGAGAAAATGAGATTTCAATAAACATAAAAATAGTTAAACATAAGAAGAAAGTCTGAGGCTTTAACAAAAGGAAAAAGGAAGAAAGAATGAAGGAGTGACATAAAGGAAGTTGAACCCACGAACGAGACTGCTTGGATGTTAGGTTTTCATTTTGAACTTCCATATTCATAAAGACAAAAGTAAAACAGACTTAGAAACACAGAAAGAAAGGACATGGGTTAAATCTGCTTTATAGCACAAACAGAAAACTCTTGTAGTCTGCAAATTTCCTTTCTTAACTGGTCTTAAAGGGTGCCAGCCATTTGAAATTTATAAATTATATATAGCAAGAAAAAATCCAGAGAAGATTTTCTCAAAGGAAACAGAATAAAATTTTCAAAGTAAAATACATTTGGGAAACTGAACATGCACTATCCCATTTAGATGATCTCAATGCCCACTTGTGTTATAAAATAACTGAAATATCTTCCAGTTTAAGAAGAAAGAAGAATTAACTTGTTAGTTTTACTTAACATTTCTGAAACTTATATGAACTCAGAGCTACTTGGCAAAAAAGAAAACTAGGGTGACCCTGAATTGCAGATTTCTTGAAATAAATAGCAACAACGAAGGGTCACTTGATTGAATGATTTTCCAAACATCTTGAAATGATTTGTAACTGAAATACAAACCTGTAAAGAAACAATGAATGATGTGAAACTAGATGGCTGAAGGAAGACAGGAAAGAAGGACCACTATCTATGCACCATAATTTTTGAAATACAGAAACCACTTGTTTAATCTTTGAGGTTCAGTCCAGCACAAAGCAGATCATAAATGAATTTTGGCTGACTGACTGGTACCTCATTGAGATTAAGTGTTTAATTATACTTTGTCCAATTTATGTAAAGTCAAAGGGCCATGGATATATCCTAAAAACCAAGCTTACTAAATGTCAATAAATAGGCTCATCCACAATTTCTAGCTGATACTGATATGTATACCAATCAATTTAAAGCCTGCAAAATGACAGTCACTCAAAAAATTAATGAACATTACTTAAGAGATGTGCAACATAGCATTTATATCTCTAAAGCAAAGAGATAAATGATAAGTGGAGCTTTTTTGACAACTGCTCGGGCATAATCTCTTGGCTCTATATTAAGAGTTTAGAATGCATTTAAACAAGAAAAACTTATAAATGAAAGAAGCACTTGACTGATTTTTTTTTTTTTACATTTGAGGAGGAATAAAGAATCAGACACTTATTTAAAAGTCCTTTTCTATCAAGAGTAAATATTAGGCACTTCTATCATCTAACAACTCTGAATTTTAGAGGTCTTTTAGTGACAAATATAAATGGGAATTTTTTTAAGTGGTGACTTTCCAGAATACATTCATAGAAAGGAAAACGCTTTCATACATAGTAAGTCCTCTCTGATGAAGTAAAGCTACCAGCTTTAAGCCAGTTCTCTTTTCTCTATGCTGCACCAAGTCTAAGCAAGCTAAAGATGAAAGGATGAGAGAGTCTCTTCAAATACAAAAGAAGAGTGAAAATGTACTGTACCTAAACTCCAAAGGGATTTTCCTTTTGTCAAAGGCTGCCCTTGTATAAACCATGCTGTTTAAAAATCCTGCTAATCTTGCTGAAGCTCTTATTGCATTCCTTTAGTTGTTAATTTTAAATAATTTGTAGAAAGGAGAGTTTCTCTAGGTAAACAAAGGAAACATCTTTTTGGCCTTTGGAGAGTAAGTCAACAAAACTTTGGTTGGATTAACTTTTGTTGGATTCGTCTGGGATGCTGAGAATTTTGTTCCATTTTATTGACTGATTTGTCAAAAAATCATTTTAAATTTACAATGTTTAAAGGTTAAACTCACAAAACAGAGAAAAACTAACTGCCTGTCATGAAATTGGCCAGGCCATTGCTTGACTTGCTATAGAATTTCCTATAAACCAGAAGGATGCTCTTTATGCATTTTCATCAAAATACATTTTGGTGAAAAGCTCAAGCACATAGTACCCATGCCGGAAGTGCATGATGATAAGAGTTAGTGGTTATGGTTCTATTTAACATAAAAATAGAGTCGGCTTGGATAATTTTCAAAATATAAGGACACAGACCAGTAAGTTGTATATTGAGGGGAAAAAAAGTTTGTATCCACTTTAGAATCTGAAGACTACCTCTTATAAGGCAATAATTTGCTCCTCAGTTTGTCGCATAATCCAAACTTAATGTCTGGGTTCCAGCAGCAAATAGCTTGTTGTCCTAATATTGGGGCTATGTCTACTTATTTATACCTCTCTTCTATAGCCTAGAGATTAGTTACATGTGTGTGCTTAGGGACTATTTTTGTGGGCAAGCCTAGCCATATATTAACTCACTTTCCTGAAAGATAAAGCCCCAGCAATTAGGAAATGATTCCTTTTTCAACTCTGCATCACCAACATCTAGAACAGGGTATGGCTTATAGTTGGTTCCAATCAAAATTTGTTTTCTATCATATTATACAATTTAGACTACGTTAAGAGTACCAAATATTACACTGATTGTATTTGACCATTATAAATATGGTTGGATTATCAAATATAGTATTATCCACATGGATATAGAAAACGTATTTCCATATAGTATTTATATACAATCATACAAAACATTTCTAAAATGTCATTTGCTTCATATCCATTTATTATAAATTCCAGAACCTATCACTAAGTAAATGTGCTGCCAGACATCTAAGCATTATGCAGGTGGAGATGATATGCCAAATTACTTGAAATGTCAGAGGGAATATTAAAAGAATGATTTGGGGAAAATACTAATGTTGTTATAGTCCTCACTTAAATGAGCTCTATGATAAACAAGGCAAGTCAGTAAAATGTTCAGTGATAATCCTTATTGGTTGTAAAAAGGAAAAAAAATGTCAAACTTGTATAAGAAACACAAAAATTCCCATCACTCTAATATAATTGCAAACAGAAGAAAGTGTATTTTTTTCTTTAATGGGACATTACCTCCAATAAGAGTTAGCAATCTATTTTTTTTAAGAATTTTTCATTACAGATGCAGTAGTGAAATTTTTACTCATTCTAGTGATCTTCTAGAATAGATGAAAATGCTTAACCAGCAAGGTTTAACAATCTTCTAATTAGGCACTTTACAATTAAACGTAACTGGTGCCTTCATAATTTCCAGGATCTTTGCCCAGTATTACCAGTGGTGAGTCCAGTAGGAGTGCTGATCGTTGGGTGAATAGGAACAGAATTTTTAACTTCCAAATGCAGTTTTTTATTTTTCTTTCTTTTTTTCTTCCTTTTTTTTTGGCTGTCAAGGAAGGGACTGTTTTCCCCTTTTATTAATACTTGCTATTATTAAAGGTGAAAACACACAGCAAATCAGAAAATAGAAGAACTTCTTATTTAAAAGGAAGTTCATGAATGTTCTGATAGCAGGTTTGACTTATTTTAATGGGATAAGTAACAGCCTGAGATAGTAGTTTTACAATAAATTAAGGAAGACAGGAGACCTAAATTTTATTTAGTTTTACACCATCTCAGAAGAGGCACCTATCTTAACTGAGTTTTTGTTTCTTTTTGTTTTTCTTTCTTTTGAGAAAAGAGAGAGTGGAGGAGGGACAGAGGGAGAGGGAGAGAGAAACTCTTATCAGGCTCCACGTCCAGCATGAAGTCCAACACAGGACTCATCCCATGAACCTGGGATCACGACCTGAGCTTAAATCAAGAGTCCAATGCTTAACCCAAATGTGCCACCCAGACGACCCTTACTGAGTTCTTTTACCTAAGCAACAGAAATGAAACAAGGACACCTACAAATGCCTGCTACAGTCCAGTGTTAAAATTTACATAATCAGAAATACACTGATGAATTTTTCTTTTTGTTAATGTATGAAGTTTATCTTACATGACAGCTAGTTCTGATCAGCTTTTAAACCTGTTGTATTTTTGACTAGAATTAAGTACCATACTATGTTTAGGCCCACCCTTCTACATTCATCTCTCTCTCTCTCCCACTCCCCCCCCCCGCCTCTCTCTCTCTCTCTTTCTTTCTCTCTCTCTCATAAAGCTATCTTAGCTGAAAGATGCTTCATCTTTGGGACACAGTAAGATAGTTATATAATTGTGCAACATTTCATAACATGGCCATACACTGCACTGAGTTACCTGCCTCTAAAGCCTACCTGTGGGAACACGGATCAATATCCCAAAACCCATTGGTATATCTGCCACACAGGTAATGCATTTTTAAAAATGTTTTCAAAAAGGGTAAATTGGATATTAACTGATATGGTAGATTCAGGAAGACATTCTAAAGTTTGTGTAATACTCACATGGCTTTTAAATAACATCACAAACTTTCACTCAGAAAGGTACAGTCACTTTGCCTGGACTCTGTTGTGAGGAAGATTCTCTCAATTTTTATTCCAATCAGTGCTTGACACAATACAGGTATTAAATAAATATTGGATAAATACACAAAATTTTAAATGATCTGTGGGGGAAATTACATTCAGAAACTCATGAATAAAAAGACACATAATCTAAACAAAACTTTAACAAGAAGTTTTCTTCTAAAAAAACCCAGCTTTCTTCTTTATCACATTATACACTTCAAAGAGGTAAGTGGGGTGTTTTTTATATATGATTTTTATAATAATTTGGTGACCCAAAATAAAATTTTAATCTTATATTCAATTTTACTTGCATTTTATATATACACCTGAAATGTTTACCACATAAAAGAAATCCTGTCATAATTATCATAATTTTATATTGCTCTCCTAAAGGCTGAATGAGTCTGCAGAAATTTTTTTAATTTGTAATGGCAATACATTAAAATTGTAAAATATTGTAGAGTTTATATAGTGCCATCATGTAATATCTAAATTTACCCTAAAAGACTTTGCAGTTAAGTATGAATACCCCCATTTAAATAAAGAACAATAATTCCACTCCATTGTGGCTAAAAGTACAGTCTCTGGGGCCAGGCCTGGGTGTGCATCCTAATTCTGCCATTTACTCCGTGACCCTGAACAAATGTCTTAGCATCTCCAAGCCCCAGGTGAATGAAGTAAAAAAAACTTATACTTTTGATTTAAAATTGGAAGGAATAATGCACAAAGTGCTTAGCGCATGCTCTCCCTTCAGCAAGTGTACAATAACGATTTAATTAGTAGCACTAGTCTTCCAGCGCTTGAGAGACTGAATGAGTGATTGAACTGTTAAGTGACTTGTTAGGATATAGTGAAGAGCTTGAACTCAGGCAGTCTGACTTCACAGATTTTGTTCTTCAAACCAATACTCTACCAGCACAATTAAGTGAAAAATGAGAAGTGAAAATTTGCTATCTGAAAGAACACTTCTGGATTAACTTTCACAAAGTAAAAATGTGTAATTTGAATATTTAAAACATTTTCATCTATTATAACTTAGGGTTTATACATATTGAGATTTCTTAAAGTATACTCCTATGCAATATTTGTGCTAGAAAATCTATTCATCAGTGAAAATAAGATACTAACTTTTATAGCTTAAAACCTATTTAGTTAAAATGGTACCTAATTACTCTTTTCACTAAGGGAGAATCGCCTTTCATATAGGTATTTATCATCCTCTTGCTCATGCACATTAATGCTTCTCTCGAACTAAAAAAAAAAATCCTTTATTCAGTGAAAAATAGAACCTAGAAGCACTATCATGTATGGACTTCTGTAAAATAAAAGAGGAAGGAGGAAAGACAAAATAGGAAAGAAATGTACAAAAAAACAAACCTTAAAGTGAGCCAAATTAATATACTCACTCCACAAATAGTGGAGCAACTTGAACAGAAGCAGCTTTTAGGAGGGACTGTGATCCTTATCCTAAAGAAAGGTGCAAAATGCAATAGCCATTAGATTCAAAACCTCACTGGGGAACAGATTAAATGTAGACGGGGACAAGTTCATAAAGGCACAAGGATGATATAGCATGTACGGGTCTTATTTGAAAGGTTTTTGGAGTTAGTAAAGATTTTAGGCAAGCAGCAACACAACTCAATGGTGTTGTGAAAAACATACTATACACATCCTTACAAAACATATATTCCCTATTCGCTATCCTCTTACTGCTCACACATCCGCAATTTTGTTAAGGACTGAAAATCCTCTGATTTCAAAGAACAGGTAGACAAGATTCACATATGGCTAATCAAACACAATGAGAAGTCTGCTGAGAAACTTAAGTGAAGATCTCAGAGAAAAGTCAAGAGTAATGCAAGGAGATAGATTCCTTGCTCTGACCTCCCCAAACACCTCATCCCCAGCTAAACCAATTCTGGTAAGTATCTAGCTTTATTTTTCATGAGAACATGCATATTTCCTTTTTAAGCCACCCTTAATCAGATTCTCTATTTTTATATTTGAAGTTGTTCACAACTATTGCATAATCCATAACTATATGGACTAGAGGTTATAGAGATTAAAGTTTGATTGAAGAGGTAGATATGAAGCTAACTCTGATGTCCAAATGTGTCTGACCAAGAAGTCTGCCATCCCATCAATATGGTGATTCCGATGTAGAATACACATATGAGGTTGTAATGGAATCTTCAGAAAGGTGGAAATTATAAAATATGCAACTAGAGGCAGATAAACAAGGAGGTTGTTTATGTAGAATTTAGCAGCAGATTTGAAATATCAACTGTGGAAATGGATAAAGAGGTGAAAGATGATCAAAGGCAAAATTCAAAATTTGGAGGCTGAATGGAGAAGTTAGCTACACAACCAGAAAAACAGATTTGACAATGTACTATGGCTGCCAAATTAGCAAGTGCAGTCTTATTTGTGGAGACCAAGTCAACAGGGGTCATTTGCAACAGATGTACCGCTCAATCTTTAAGAAACCAGTGGGAAAAAGTGGTGATATTAAGGGTTGCTGTCAAAAGCATTTCTAGAGCCCTAGGAAGGTCATGCCATCCACATCTAAAACATCCTCCGTTCTCTTCTATTTTCACTTCCACCTACAACCGCAACTACTAATACCTCCACTTGTTCTTCAGATATTAGCTTAGAAAGTTTACTCTTAAACTATCCCCTTGCAATACATGATTATACTTATCAGTATATATAGCACATTAGTATAAGTTTATTTATCTGTTTACCTAATGGATATATGAACACCTTAATGAAACAGGTTAGTCTTGCTCACTATTGTATTCTTGGAAGGAATGGTTTGAGTGAAATAGTTCTGATTAAGGGAGCTCACAACTTTGTAATTACCATCAACTCCTTCCCCAACTTGTGTGTCTCCTTTGCGCTGGAGTAGCTTACAACACTGACATGGTAGACCGCATGGGATTGTGCAGAAAGACCATGTTTGTGCAAAACAAGCCATTGTATAATCTTGTTCTACTCATCAAGCTTTAGGAAAGCGACACACATATTTTAATCCCCTGATTACTCTTGTATTAAAATAAAGGTGATAGTAGCTCCCCTCCTCTACTCTCTAGAATTATAATAGAAAAGCACAGAATCCAAATATATGAATGATAGCTGGCCTGAAGCTATAGCCAAAAAGGATAAGTAGAAGGTTTGTTGGTACAAGGGATGTTGATCTTACATATCCTTATGTTGGCCATATAATCTCTATCTATTGAGATAACACTTCCACCACTAAGATAAGTCATTTCAAAGAATCGTCTTTGTTGTAGAAGCATCATTACAGCTTATAAAAAGAATTAAAATGTGTTTCCTCTGCTACTATGAAAGAAGCTAACAAATTTGATGTCTGATAATCAAACATGTTTTATGCTAAACAAATTTTCCGTTAAAAAACCTAAACCAATACGTTTAAATGTAGGAAATTGGTTTTCACAAAGACTTGTTAATGGGTATTGCCACATTAAAACGAACAAAATTCATCTTTTATTGGAAACATCTTCATCCAAATCAACCACTTTACATATTTAATAAATAGCCTTATGTTTTATGCAAATGAGCTACCTAATGCATCATAATTGCTAAAGTGCTTTCATACATTTATATAAATCTCACTATTTGACAATATAATATATTCCTGTGAACATATTGAAAGGACTATTCCCCCCCCCCCCAAAAAAACGCCTTATTAGCTGGGAAAAAAAAGGAAGAGAAAGAAAAGAACTTTTGCATATTGTGAAGCAGCTACATATGTTGCTTAAAGTTTTCTAGGATTCCCCATCCTAAGATATCACTAGGGGCTAGGCTGCCATCATCATTGCAATAATGGGTAAGGTGCATACCGGTAATAAAGCTACTAAATTGGAAAAAAATCCTGCAACAAAGAGTGGATCTCCATTGTTCTATGCCTGAAATAATAATCACTGTTAGTTTAAGATGAGAAAAGTCACAGGATATTAATGATAATAGTGAAGAAAAAAAAGTTAAAGTTTGTTTTCTTAGTGTGACAATGAATGGGAAATAAGGATTCTTTAAGTGCAGATTATTAGTTTATATGAGTAACTGCTGCATTCGAAGGCCTAATCAGGAAGCTGTAAATAAGCAAATTACCAGCTGTCAAAAAAATTATCACTATCAAATTAAATGAGCTTCCCCCAGGCATGTTAACATTGCTTTCGCCTGAAGGCCAACTCAAAAATGAATCATGAGGGAGACAAGTCATATAAATAAAATAGATTTTAAATTAATTCCTTGTGTAGACTAACTTGAAAAATATACCTTGAAACTCATTTCTAAATTTTGCAAAAACAAAGTAACTGCAGTGATGGCTGACTACTGTGAGCCACATTAAGCATTCTTCAATGACCTCTGATTTCTTTTTATATTAACATAAATATGATTGTATAATCAAATTGGCTAATAAACATGGTAATCCCATAGGTCAGACCAAAAAGTGATTTTTAAACATGAAAAGTGGTAGATAAAAGCAACGTATGATTTATAGTATTCACTGAACGAAAAGTCAACTTAATGCTACTTATTTAATGTTATCTATTCCAAAAATTTAGTTCAAGAATATCTTTAAAAGCCAAATACACAAGGTACATATATTTTCTCATCCTGTCAAGTTTATTTGGTCTGCTATTTACACAGATACATTGCTGATGAAATGGAAAGTAAAATGTTGTAGCTAATTTTGCTTTCCTTTCATCCAATTTTTATAATATTTTAGGCCAACCCTTATCCACAGAAAGTAAAACAAATGGGATGAGGAGTGAGGGGAACTTCTGTGAATATTATGTAAAGAAATAAAAGAAAAAAAAGTGCATACACACAGGGTGTCTTGAAAGCACATAGTTTACTGTGTCATTTAAAAGTTAGGAGTTCTACCTGAAGATTAAACAAATTTAAAGTTAGTCATCTTTGTCTGACATTGTGAAGCTAGTTAACATAATCATTATGAAGGGTAATCTACTATCTTCAAGAATCATGGGCACATTGGGTAAGAGTTAAAATTTCGATCTTCTATGGAACTTTCTTCAGTTTAATTATCTGTTAATGTTTATTTGTTTATTCTTGAGAGAAAGCTTGTGTGCATGGGAGGGGCAGAGAGAGAGAGGGAGAAAGAGAATCCCAAGCAGGCTCCCTGCTGCCAGTGCATGGGGCTTGATCCCAGGAACTGGGACCTTGGGGAAAACACTTAAAGTTTACATTTAACTCTGATCCTCTCACAACATCCTCTTTGTTGACTTGTCTTGGAACTCCATTGGTCTCATTTCCCTCTTGTTAATTTCATCTAGCTGCACTCTGAGTCTCACCAAGGTAGTGAATGGCAAAAATTTAAGAATATATGTTTTTTTTAATATGAAATTTATTGTCAGATTGGTTTCCATACAACACCCAGTGCTCCTCCCAACAGGTGCCCTCCTCAATGCCCATCACCCAACCCTCCCCACCCTATCACTCTCCATCAACCCACAGTTTATTCTCAGTTTCTAAGAGTCTCTTATGGTTTGACTCTCTCCCTCTCTTTTTTTTTTCCTTCCCCTCCCCCATGGTCTTCTGTTAAGTTTCTCAGGATCCACATAAGAGTGAAAACATATGGTATCTGTCTTTCTCTGTATGGCTTATTTCACTTAGCATAACACTTCCCAGTTCCATCCACGTTGCTACAAAAGGCAACATTTCATTCTTTCTCATTGTCAAATAGCATTCCATTGTGTATATAAACCACAATTTCTTTATCCATTCATCAGTTTATGGACATTTAGGCTCTTTCCATAATTTGGCTACTGTTGAAAGTGCTGCTATAAACACTGGGGTACAAGTGCCCCTATGCATCAGCACTCCCATATCCCTTGGGTAAATTCCCAGCAGTGCTATTGCTGGGTCATAGGGTAGATCCATTTTTAATTTTTTGAGGAACCTCCACACTGTTTTCCAGAGTGGCTGCACCAGTTTGCATTCCCACCAACAGTGCAAGAGGGTTCCCATTTCTCCACATCCTTGCCAGCATCTATAGTCTCCTGATTTGTTCATTTTAGCCACCCTGGCGTGAGGTGGTATCTCAGTGTGGTTTGATTTGTATTTCCCTGATGATAAGTGACGTTGAGCACCTTTTCATGTGTCTGTTGGCCATCTGGATGTCTTCTTTAGAGAAGTGTCTATTCATGTTTTCTGCCCATGATCAAGTGGGATTCATTCCTATCTCTTTGTGCCTTTCCTCTGCTCATGTTCTCTTTCTCTCTCTCCAAATAAGCAAACATTAAAAAAATGTAATAGTCTAATTTGCCCTATCCATTATATTTATTTGTTGAGATACTCCTAACAGGACATGCCACTATTCTGCTCTTTTGTTAACTAGAGGTAGAGTCCATATAAGAATTGCAAGATAAATGGTTGATTCTTTTATTTCACTTACTAGTTTTCAATATAATATAATTGCTTCTCATCTCTGAAGTAGATCAGTTCTTAAAATATCACTTTGGGAGCACCTGGGTAGCTCAGTCTAAGTGTCTGACTCTTGATTTTGGCTCAGGTCTTGATGCCAGGGTCACAGAATCAGGCCCTGTGAGTGCTCCATGATGAGCGTAGAGCCTGCTTGAGATTCTGTCTCTCTTCTCTCTCTCTCTCTGTCTCTATCTCCCTCTCTCCCCTTCTGCCCCACCGCTGTCCACACACACGTGTGTTTTCTTTCTAAAATAAATTTTAAAAATTAAAAAATTAAATATCCTTTTGAACTCATAGACTTATACCATATTTGATAAATTTCAGTTAATTGCAAAGACTATATTTATTAATTACAAATTAACCTATAGAAGACTTTTCAAGTTATTTTCTGAATCATCTTGACATACACCTATAGAATCTTTAGTAGGTTGCTTGCTACCTAATTTGAAGAGATATTCTAGGTTCAACCTGTCCTAGTCCTGACATTTCTTCCAGAAGCCTGGTTTCAAAATACTATTTCAAAACTACAATCTGGGTGCTATAGATATTCATTACTACTGGGTTGATCATTACTTCTTGCTTATAGTGGCAGAGCTAGGATACACACACACACACACACACACACACACACACAATATGTATATATGTATTCATGCATACATAAACATATTTTTCAAGAAAAAAAAATCCTCATAATACTAATGCAACCAATGCAAATACAGGACTACAGAGGTTTTTTTCAATTTATTTTTTTAATGTTTATTTTTGACACAGAGAGAGACAAAGCATGAACAAAGGAGGGTCAGAGAGAGAGGGAGACACAGAATCTGAAGCAGGCTCCAGGCTCTGAGCTGTCAGCACAGAGCCCAACGCGGAGCTCGAACTCACAGACGGTGAGATCATGACCTGAGCCGATGTTGGAAGCTCAACCGACTGAGCCACCCTGGAGCCCCAGGACTACAGGGTTTTTACTAAATCTTGTTCATATTGCACCATTCTCCTCTTGTCTATATCAAAAACCCTGATTTTTGAGGACACAGAGAACAATAGAATTAAAAGATTCAGTCATTATCACTCATTTCCTTTATTCATTTTCCAAAAAGAAAGTCTCAGAATATCAATATTAACACTGCCACCATAAATAGGACTAATAAAAACAGTTTTTAAAATTTAAATATGCTTTCCCATAATCCCTTATTTTATAGTTGTGCTGCACAAACACACATATATACATATATTTGTGTGTATCTATACCATCTACATCATTCACATCAATAACCTATATCAATGCCTGTACACTCTATCTACAGTCAAGGCATAAAGCCACGACACACTATATGCTTTCCCTTTTAATGGTCAGTTCTGTGAGTCACTAGGTTTTAAATGCTCACACCAATCTTTGCGTATACCTCTACTCACATGGCTGTCTGAAGCTGATTCTATAGAAGATTCTCAATAAAGACTCTAGGAAACAATGGAGTTCTTAAATAGCAATAATGAGTTTTCTATGCTCTTTATAAATCAAAGTTAGTTTTTCTAAATATACTGTCATTGGCCCACATGGCTCTCATTTCTTTCCTTATCATTTTCCTCTAGAATTAGGTTTCTGTTGTCTAATAATTTATTTTCTTCCAATTATTAGTCATTTTCATTAGAGTCCAGTATTTTATTAGAATATTTCTTGCTATTGGTAATTCTATGTTGACATTCTTAGGTACTGAGATTATCTTTCAAAATGCAGCTTCAAATATCAGGAATGTTTTCTTTATTATAGTTTTGATTATTCTTTTCCTTTTGTTTTCTGGGACTCCTGTTATTTATATGTAGGAACTTGAGATTTGTCTCAAATCTTTTCTCTTTTATATATTTTCTAAAATAGGCCTTCCTTTAACCTTTTTTTTTTCCCTCAATGCTTTACTTGTTAAGTATATTTCCTTTTGTGTTCTTTCTGGTTTAGTCCTCATATCTGAAGTGATTATTTCTTTATTTTTAATACTTTCCTGAACTTTTTACTTGATCGTTGACATTTTCTGTCTGTTATAATGTTCCTAAATTCTAGATTATTTTGATATACAATGGCACAGCTTTGAACCATTTTGTGGGCATGTTTTCTGTCATAATTTTATTTTTTGCCATAGAGTTTTTTGATTATTCAATTAGTTAATCCAGGGACAATGTGAGTCACAAAGTAATTTGTCAGAATTAATGGATAGAAATGTTTAGTTCCCCCAATAGTTAATTACCGAGTATAAATTGATACAAAAGTATATGTATATGTCTTCTACTACTTGGTACTTCCAGGATGCTTTGTGTTCTTAGTAGTGATTTTCTACTATAAACTTTTAGATAAAATGTGTGAGTTGCAAACACCTTTAATAAAATCTTTGGCCACTTGATGTACTAATCAAAGTCTTAAGAAATTAGGCAAGATTTTTTAAAGACCCTTAAAATTTTTTTTAAATTTTAAATACTTACCCTATTTCTCAGTAATCAATATAACAACCATTCAATGTAGCAGTTATAGCGTCATCTTATTGATGACTAAAAATGTTTAGCCTCTAAAGAGGAGATAATGCCAAATTTATTTGATGATGCTCACTTTCATATATTTTAACTGTTTTCAGAAGCAATATGATGTTATAATCGACAGTTTTGCTGTAAAATATGTGTTCACATATAATAAAGTTATGAAAAACATATTGTTTAATTATTACGTCTACTATTTGTAACATATCTTAAATAAGTCCATAAAACTTATGGAGTAATATACTTCAGATGCATCTGTAGTTTAAGGGAAGAGGTATAGTGGGATATAAAGTTTTACAGATATTTTGCATTCATCTAGGACATTGCTCTTCACGTTTAGAAGACACAAATAGAATATGACCTCAAGTATTGTATTAAAACTTAGGGAAGGTCAATTCAAATTGGAGTTGACATTTTCTTCACTGCTTATGTCTATAAACTGGTAGCATTTATTTATATTTGAATATCTACACTGATGTTCATTTTCAGAATATTTATAGCTAATCCAAAAAATATCAATCCTTTGATTTCTACTATGAATAATAACTGACCTATGCTAAATACAAGAAATAAATAAAATAAGCCAATGTTTACCCAGTAAATATTAAGCATTTACAATAAAGTCTGTAATAAATATACAAAACCACAGGCACTGTGGAATTGATCTTTCTCCGCCTTTAAAACATTATTTCCTCTTGTTTGATGTGGCCAAGTGATGTTTCTAGAGAAAAGCTAAGATGATTTATAAACTATATCTCAAACATGATTTTTAATATAGAGAGGACTATGTAGTGGTATGCTGGCTAATTTTTGACATTAAATCAGCCATCACATTTATGTGACATGTATCTCCACATACATGATAACATGAAACAAACTCACTACATTAATTGAGTCACTGAGCTTTAGTGAGCAAGTATAAGCATGGTACAAGTATAATTATTTTTAACTCAGGAATTATGCCTGGCACATCACAGGCTTAGAAATTAATTTTAACTCTAGAAATCTACATTATTATCATTATCATTATTATTATCAGCATTATTATCACCTTGAAGAAACTCATTGTTTTAAAAAACTATTGTTATCAGATGCTTATTATTTCCATTACATCTATAAAAATTATGAGCACCTAAAAGTAATAATTAATAAAACTCAATCATTCAACAAATATTTGAGTGCCTATAATAAAGTAAATTTCATTTCTTTTGCTTAGTTATCTATTAAAATGTGGTGTTTGAGTAATAGTCCCATATAGCATGGAATTGAAACCTCCAATATGTTTTCTTAAACTTTAGTCTATAACTCCTGACATTATAATGTAAAAATAAAATTCACTTTTACATTTACATTTTAAAAACCCATATACACCTCTTTACTTCAAAACTTTGGAAATATTTCTTTTTTTATTTTGTCTGTTCATTTTCTGTTTTTTTATTTTATTTTTTATTTTTTTAAATTTACATCCAAATTATATGCATATAGTGCAACAATGATTTCAGGAGTAGATGGAAATATTTCTATGATGTTTGTGAATGCACAGTGAAAAATAAGGATCAAAGTTTAAAAAATAACTAATAGATAGGAACTATTACATGTAAATTTGAAAGTATTGTTTCTCATTTGTCATGTTATTTGAGCATTTGACTTCTTCTATTTCTTAGTTTATTTCTTATTTTGAAAATGATGATATAGATGACTACTCAGCATAGAACACGGGACTATTAAGTGTGGAGGAGAGGGGAAGCAGTTTATGGAATATGACAAAGTATGACCCTAGTTTTGATAAACATCTACATTTATCTTATTTTTATAGGCATTAACATTCTAGAATCGCCTGTATTTCTTAATTTTCTTAATCCACTGAGAAGTAGAGTCCATTTCCATCTTTGAAAGCCAAAAGGGACAGCTTCCTCTTCCTGTGCAGTGGCAGCTAGAACACGAGCATGTTCAAGTTTTCCTTCACAAACTTTAAATGTCGAGGGACTGACACACAAAAAAACCTGGGCAATATGAAAGTACAATTTTGCAAGCCTGGTAGTGGAAATTGTATGAAGTCCGGTGGCATGATATCAGCAGTGCCTTCTTAAGCAGACTCTTGAGGCAAGTCTTTAGTTGTGTTTCTATTACTGATGCTTTTCATAGTTGTACCCTCCTGTCAAAATCTAATATATTCCTTTCCTTTTAAATTTTTCTTTTAATTTTTTTATACTGTTGCTAGCAACCAAGAAAACAGAACAGAAAATGGATTGTAGGTGTCAGTCCCTCAAGAAAATATAAGAATTCTGGGACTGTTTAGCTGACTGCATTAGGGCTGATGATGGGAAAATCTCATGAGCGCTTCAGGAAGGAATCCTCAATTTATTTAACACCAAACCTAAATGTCTTACTCATTATAGTCTGTGGACACCCATTGGAGGCAAAGCCTCAGGGTATAGTCCAGATAGTCATTAAGTACTGACTACGAAGTTTAACATAAATTCAGTGACTGCACATTTAGGTACCTGCTTTAAAAGGCACTGGGTCGGGGGCGCCCGGGTGGCTCAGTCAGTTGAGCGACCAATTTCAACTCAGGTCATGATCTCACAGTGTGTGAGTTTGAGCCCTGCATCAGGCTCTGTGCTGACAGCTCACAGCCTGGAGCCTGCTTCAGATTCTGTGTCTCCCTCTCTCTGCCCCATCCCCGCTCATGCTCTCTCTCTGTCTTAAAAATAAATAAAACATTAATTTTTTTTTAAATGCATCGTGTCCCATAAAGAAAGTGAACTGCATACCCATATTTCTCAATTCTCAGCTGAAAAAATACGCTAGCCCCTTCTTATACATGGGGGAGAAGTTTAAGGTCCCCAGTGGATGCCTAAATCTGCAGATAGTACCAAACTCAATACATACTGTTTTTCCCTATATATGATAAATTTATAAATTAGGCACAGCAAGACATTAATGATAATGATAGAATTATAATAATGTACTATAATAATAAAAGTTGTGTGAATGTGATCTCTCTCTCAAAATATCTCACTGCACTCACCCTTCTTGTGATGATATAATAAAATACCTGTGCATTGGGATGAAGTGAGGTAAATGACACAGGCACTGTGATGCAGCAGTAGGCTATAGCTGACCTTCTGATGTAGTGTCAGAAGCAAGGATCATTTGCTTCGGCACCATGGTTGACCACAGGATACTAATATCATAGAAAGCAAAACTGCAGGCAAGAGAGAATCACTGTAGACTGAAAACCAGTGTCTCCTATCTCTTATAGCCTCAGGCTGAAGTAGCCAAAACTACAATAATTCTATGACTGATGATTTCCAATGTCAGTTCAACCCACAGGATTCCAACTATAGTAAATTAGAGTATTGATCTAGAGAGAGTTACACCCAGAAATTGGAATGGGAATACCCCAAACATCGAAAGCTACTGATCCTCCTTGCCTGGCCAGGAAATTTTTATAACTTGCCCTATAGGATTGTTCATTTCCAGAGTGAAGATGTTATCATTCTTTTTCCTAAAGGAGTTAACTTGCAATAAAAAGCCAATTATCCACATGCTTCCCACCCAGCTACCACTCATTGTCCTCTCTATATATGGTGAGATTCCATCACGAATTGAAGGACCAATTGCAGAATAGAACATTTTATTCCTGGAAAAAACTTCAGAATTTTCCTTATTAATGAGTAATTAGAAAATCAGTAAATCATAGCTATGGGTATTATTTTACCAAGAGGAAGGGGAGCAAACTTTTAGATCAGTCTAAAATTACAAATATGGATAAATTTGTCAGAGTTTCTATATTTATCATGCTAACTTGGACCTCTGGGTGATTGTAGTTAGTTCTGTTGCCTGGCTTAGAAAAACGTGGATCCACACTTCGCCCTCACCAAATGCCATTGCAATGCCAGAAATATTACAGAGTAAAGAATCGAAAACATTAAATAAACTATTAGAACTATTTGAAGTGTTTTTTTTTTATCATGAAACTTACCTAATTACTCTTTCAAAAAATTCTCCTTTGCATAAAGATAATCAGGTGACCAGAAATATTGGGAAATACACAGGTGAGTTGCGTCTGTTTCATGACATGTGCTGTTCTGTAGAAGAGTATGTGCTGTTTTGTAGACTGGCATGCCAATGAAAAGCTATGGTTGAAACAAGACCCCTGATTTGAGCATGACTGGGTAGATCTTGAGTGGTAAAGAAAAGAAACTACACTGAAACACCAGAAACAAAGTAGACATGTTATCATGATAGAAGACAGGGTCTACTAAGATATGAATATTGCAGGGATATATAGGGCACTATTCACGTCTTCTTCAGAATCAAAATAAATACACAATCAATTAGAATCCCCAATAGTAGATACTTTAGTAGATAGTATACTAGGTGGTCTGTGTAACAGTCATTCATTATATGTTCTATGTTAATAAAACCTAATTTTGTTCAGGTACACAACACTCATGAAACTTGATTCCTATTTGCATATATTCTGATATCTAAGTAAATTGTGACTATCTTATCTGTATAGCTAATCATTGATTTAGGCCTGGGGAACTGTGATAAAACTATGAAACATGAAGTGAATACTTCTAAGGGCTCCCTAGAAATAAGTCTGCTTTTAAAAAGAAACACAGAAAGAGATAGCACTCTTTTATCACTGGACTATAATGTGTCTGGATGATGCCTGGAATTTTAATAGCCATACTGGGATGACTAGACAATTAGCCTATGGACCAAGCTGGCATGCTGAAAATAGCAGAGCACAAAAAATATGAAGACTCTTCAGTCGTTTGTTTTGTTTTGTTTTTTTTTTGGGGGGGGGGGGTGAATTAACCAATTGTGAAGACTCCTCTCTCCTTATAGGATTAGAAAAAGTTACGTCTTATTTATTTAATTTTTAATTTTTAATGGTTATTTTTGGGAGAGACAGAGCACAAGCAAGGGAGGGGCAGAGAGAGAGAGAGAGAGAGAGAGAGAGAGAGACAGAATCTGAAGCAGGCTTCAGGATCCGAGCTGTCAGCACAGAGCCTGGTTCAGGGCTCAAATCCCGAACCATGAGATCATGACCTGAGCCGAAGTCAAATGCTTAACGGACTGAGCCATGCAGTTGTCCCAAACGTTACTATTTTATTAGATAGTTTAATTGATATTGCTTTTTACTTTTGAAAACAAAATAATTCCAGGTCTGGGGAACAAAGGCATGTTTTACTGGAATGAGAATGATTAAGGGATCCATGGTTCCTCACACAATCCCTGACAAACACAGAACCTCTCCAACAAAGAGGAGGCAAAGACATGCTATATAGCAAAACAGGTATGTAATGTAAATCATCCTTTTAGGTTTCTACTAAAGGACCTGCAGGGATTTATCATAGTCTGTGCTTTGAGGAAAGAGAAAGCCCAGAGCTAACTACCCTGCGTTATTAGACAGTCGCTCTGATTGGCACAACATTAATTGTTTAGAACCCAAAAGAGCACAAGTTCACCAATCAGTGTGGAGGCTTGTAGGTTGGAGTAATAAATGGGATTTTGCCCCAAATTTGCCTCCTTGAACCCAGTGAAATCCCTAAACCATCCTGTGTTTATTCTATCAGTTCTCACATATGCATTTGGAAGCAAGCAGCAAAAACTTCCACTACTCCTTTTGTTTAGGAAGTAAGTACTATTTTGGCAGAAAGAACTAACTAAAAGACTCTGAGGCTAGTATTTCTCCCCATCCAAACAATCAATAAAAATCAGTATTATTTCTCTGGGTGAAGTATACAATTCATACAGACATCTAAGACTATAAACACACAGGATGGTAATTACTATTGCATCCTCATTCAATTTTCCTGTTTGGTCAGTGAAGAACTGCGTATGTCATGACAAAGGACACAAGATTAGCACATGTTTAACTGATTGGTAACTCTAATTACAGTTAGAGTTTCACATATGGTTTCCTTCCTTGAGCTAAAACAGTAGCTTATGGCTTATAGTATATAGATATTAATCTAATAAACACTTTGTTTTCTCCAGCCCCCCCCAAAAAAAAACAGGATATGTTTTTACCTCGAAGTAAGAGAATGCCACTTTACTACCTTCCTTTATTGTCATACTAGCCTCTCATTGCTGTCACAATATAATAGACAGGGTCCTTAGTTATATAATCATTTGACAGAACATAGGCTATTCTATTACTTGATGACATCATATTATTAGGACTAAGTTACCAACGATTAGAAGGTATTCTAGATATCAGTTTAACACACACATTAGTATGAAATACTTCTGCATACAATTTCAGTGAAGTTTCTGGGAATCCATTGATATTGGCCAAGGTAGGGTAATACTTTCCTAAGAAGACAACAGTTGTGTCCCCCGACATTAGCCAAGAGGCAAAATACTTGAGCGTGTTTATATTTCAGAAGCCATAAACAGCATGCTTAAGTGACAGGGCTCTAACCCATTAATCAGTTATCTGAAATGAATGCCACTTTTGAATAAAACTCAGAGCAAAAGAAGACGCTCTAATTTCTGATGGTGACAGTGTAAGGATCTCTGCTACTGAGCAGATGCAATAGTATGCACAGTGTCTGTGACACATTGGGATAGAACACACAGAAAGGAGCAAGCCCAGGGGCATGTGGGTGGCTCAGCCAGTTAGGAGTCTGACTCTTGGTTTCAGTTCAGGTCATGATCTCATGGTTCATGGGGTCAGGCCCCACATCAGGCTCCTTCTCCTTGCTGACGGCATGGAGCCTGTTTGGGATTCTCTCTTTCCCTCTCTCTCTTTCAAAATAAATAAATAAATTAAAAAAAAGGAGCAAGCCCAAGAATAAGAGTCACACTGGAGACCATTGAGGTTTTGGAACAAATCTATGCCTTCTTCAGCAACTAAATCTCCTTTGATAAATAGCTCTTGGCCTGTACTGGAATTTGATGAAGTCCAACTATCAAAGCATAAGACAGCAGATGACACTGTAACCTTACTGAACTAGGTATTTTCTACTTTGATCAAAAATTCGGAGTGATCAGGAGAGGACTCCATTATCATACAGAAGTGGAATCAACTGAACCAACTGTATAAGCAAACTGTGCACATTCTCAGTGCCACTGTCTTAACACACTACAATATGCCTTCTTCAATACTCAACTCTGATGTCATGGAAATTAGTCAGTTAACAAGAAGGGAAAAGTTAGCATCAGTTTTACAAAAAAAAAAATTGCAGGAGGCTAATTTTAGTATGAGGAAATTTTATCAGTGTATCTCATTGTCCAAATCTTTCTGGAAAGGGTGTTGGCCTGAATTAAAAATTCTACAGTAATTCATTGACAATTGGTGTGGACAGATGTCTGGGGAGATGTGGAAAGCGAGACTCCAGGTTTAGTAACAAGACAGTTTGGGGAAGAAGGAATGCGGAAGGACCTCCCAGAGTAGCCCTGAGAACATGAGGACATCTAGATTATATCTGAATGCAAATTTTTAAGAGTCATTTGAACACTAACAGAAGGGAGAAAACTATTAATAATCAGGTTGACAAGATGACCTTTGTGTGGGTCAGTCACCTTCATTCTTTAGCCTGTGTTGGGCCTATTGTATGGGGTTGTAGACCATTTGGCCATGGAAGCAGACATAGAGGCTATGCAGATCCTCAACAACATGAACTTTCTCTCACCAATGCTCACACGACTACCGCTGATGAATGCCAAACTTGCTAACTATACGTACCAACATGAAGATCATATTCCAGGGTGATAAAGTAATTACCCAACAGTAGTGATCTGAATCTTCTTGCTACTTGATGAAAAGGAAAGGGTGCAGTTTGGAGGGTGATTTAACCTATTAAAGGTAAATATTCTTGGTCCTCTTCAAGAGAAGAGACTACTATGGACAAAACACAGATGACACTGTGGGCTGTCTTTTTACACAGCACAGACTGCCTGCGTTAACATCCTGGTTCTAATACTTATTAGCTGTGTGAATTTGGGCAACTCATGTAACCTTTGGTAAATCTAATTTCCTCAACTATAAAATAAGAGGAGAAATCTATATTCCAGGACTGTTATGAAAATTAAGTGACTTAGTATATATATGACACAAGACAGTAACTGATACCATAGTGAGTACCATATAAGAAATGGTTAAATAGAATAGAAAAATGTATTATGTAGGGGCGCCTGGGTGGCTCAGTCGGTTAAGCCTCCGACTTCAGCTCAGGTCACGATCTCACGATCCGTGAGTTCGAGCCCCGCGTCGGGCTCTGGGCTGATGGCTCAGAGCCTGGAGCCTGCTTCCGATTCTGTGTCTCCCTCTCTCTCTCTCTGACCCTTCCCCGTTCATGCTCTGTCTCTGTCTGTCTCAAAAATAAATAAACGTTAAAAAATTAAAAAAAAAAAAGAAAAATGTATTATGTAGAGGTAGAAAAACTAATGGAAGACTGATAATTGTGAAACTTATTTCAGAATTAAGTATTTGGGCCATATAAATGGCTAAAAAGCATAAAATGTGTGGTCTTAGCTGCAGATGAAACATGAATATCTAGAGGGTGAAGAATTAATAAGCACCAATTATATCATCATAACCAGGTGCTGAAATGAGGTCTATAATAACTCTATCCATGTTCTTTTCCCTATATTATGTGCACAAAATTAAATCCTAACTTGTTTTTACTTTCTTCCATGTTTATCTCATTTTTGTATATTACATGTGTGGGTGAGGGTTAACTTTTCAATGTAGTTCACAATTTATAATGAGATTGATCAACACACGACAAAATAAACAACACCACTCAGTAATACTATACTTGATACCAAATGAGTGGATGAAAGTCTGAGCTATTTCTTTCTGGGGGAAATGGTTTAATGAGAGATAGTTAAAATATCTAAACTCAGGAGCAGTGTTTAGAACAGTGGATGTAGCTGATGTATGACCAAAGTGCTACAATATTGTGGACACTAGTGAACATCCATCTTCTGAGATTCCCTTTTCCTTTTAGGATAATCTCCCTATTGTATGAGTCCTGGAGAGAAGTAGGTTCAGTGTTCCATAGGTTTCCAAGGCAAAGGGACAATACATCTGAGGACACAGTCTTACCTCACAGGTTTAGGCCCTCAATCTCCAACTCAAATTTTTGAATTTTGATGAAGTAAAGCAAAGATCCAGTTTCACTGGAAAATCAGTCAAGGCAGATGTGAAAATGTGAAAGGTCCTGCAGTGTCTGTGACACAAGGAGAGGGACTGTGATGTCAGTGCAGCATCCTAACCAGACTGCTGGGGCTTTGGTAGTGGTCTCTGTTCCCCATCATTATTGCCATTTTTCTGAACCCTAGATCTCCAATTCATTCAGTAGGACTCATTATTTTGCAAGCAATCAAGAAACCTATTATGTGTTTAGACATATGCTGATATGTACCTGTAAACATGCACATATAACAATAAAAGGAGAGTATTTGTATAATATTTCTAGAAAGTTGTGAAAATCTACATATCCAATTACTAATAGTGGTTAACTCAGGGTGATATAATTTTGTGGTTGACGCTTGCAGTACATACTTTAATATATTTTGTGTCCCCCTTATAAAGCTTAAAAAATAGAGCTTGTTTTTTTTTTTTCCTAATCGTAATTTTATCATCAAATCTATAAGCTTAATTTTCTCAAAGGATATAAAACAACAAAGAAGTAGGTATGTAAAGGATTCACCTGATAATGTTGTGCCTATTTCTGCATTGTAAGTTAACTCACTTCATTGGAGTGGGGAGCCAAAAAGATAAGAGTATGAGATTATGAGTATTAGGAAAAAATATTGTGAATTGGAAAGAGGGATGAGGGGATATACGTAACCAGTAAAAATTGGTTTTTTGAAGGGCTCCTGGGTGGCTCAGTCAGTTAAGCTTCCGACTTTGGCTCAGGTCATGATCTCGCCGTCCGTGAGTTTGAGCCCCACGTCGGGCTCTGTGCTGACAGCTCAGAGCCTGGAGTCTGTTTCAGATTCTGTGTCTCCCTCTCTCTCTTACCCTCCCCCATTCATGTTCTGTCTCTCTCTGTCTCAAAAATTAATAAACGTTAAAAATTAGTTTAAAAAATTGTTTTTTTGTTTGTTTTTTAAGTTACATTTCTTTGGGCTTGGTTTCGTGAGAAATAAAAGGGGATAAAGTGAAATTCAGCAGGTCCTGGCACCTGCACTGTTCTTGGATAGAGAAGAATAAGCTATTAAGCTTGTTTTTTAATGTTTATTTATTTTAGAGACAGAGAGACACAGCACAGGCAGGGGAGGGGCAAAGAGAGCCCGAGACAGAATCCAAAGCAGGCTGCAGGCTCTGAGCTGTCAGCACGGAGCCCGACGAGGGCTTGAACCCAAGAACCATGAGATCATGACCTGAGCTGAAGACGGACACTTAACCAACTGAGCCACCCAGGCGCCCCTGACAATAAGCTATTAGTAACAGTGAATGAAGGACCATGGAGCTCAATCCAAATGCCACGCTCTGCAGGAAGTTTTTACAGAATGTATCTTAGTACACCAGAAAGTACTCCTATTTTTGTTTTTCTTGTTACATTTCAGCTATGTGTACTTCAAAATATTCCCTAATGTTTAGTAGCAAAACATCCCAATTATTTGGGACCTCAGGAATCATACTCAGAAGTAGGTAGGAGTGGTAGTGGTGGAGTTAACAACCATGATTACGATGCTGTGTGTGTGTGTGTGTGTGTGTGTGTGTGTGTGTGTGTGTGTTTTCAAATGTTCTAAGAAGAGTTGAAACACAGTAGACTTATCACAGATCCTGGGGTTTAATTATTAGTTATTCTCCTACTAGCTACAAAACTTGTGCTAGTGAACCTTATCTCTACATCTTCAATTCCTGATGTTAAAATGAGCAAAAATGACTACATTACTTAATTAAAATAAACAGTGAATGAGATAATTTATGAAAAGTATATATCCTAGTTCTTGGCACAAACTAAGTGCTCAGTCAATTTTACATAATATTGTCTTTATATAATGCTGCTGTTATTAGAATATAGGTTATATCATAGATTCAGTGATGGAATGGCCCTCAGAATGCATTTGTTCCATGCTCCCAAACATATAAATTGTAGGCACCAAGGGCAGACTGCCCTAAAATGTGCCACTTTGGCATATGGATTATTTAAAAAAAAAGTTACTTAAGGGGAACCTGCGTGGATCAGTCAGTTGAGCATCCGACTCGATTTCAGCTCAGGTCTTGACCTCACATTTGGTGGGATCAAGCCCCGCAATGGGCTCTGTGCTGATAGTTCTGATAGCTTAGAGCCTGCTTGAGATTCTCCATCTCTCCCTCTCTCCCTGCCCTCCCCTGCTCATGCTCAAGCACTCACACAATCTCTCAAAAATAAACATTTTTTTGATGTTTATTTTTGAGAGAGAGAGAGACACACAGATTGCCAGCAGGAGAGAGGCAGAGAGAGAGGGATGTATAGAATCCGAAGCACGCCCGGGGATCTGAGCTGTCAGCTCCGAGCCCAATGTGGGGCTCGAACCCCTAAACTGTGAGATCATGACCTGAGCTTAAGTCAGACACTTAACTGACTGAGCCACCCATTCACCCCTCAAAATAAACATTTACAAAAAAGAATTACCTGGGTGGCTCAGTCAATTAAGAGTCCAATTTTGGCTCAGGTCATGACCTCACAGTTTGTGAGTTTGGGGCCCACGTTTGGCTCTCTGTTGTCAGCACAGAGTCCGCTTCAGATCCTGTCTCCTCTCTCTGCCCCTCCCCAGCTCACAACTTCTCTTTCAAAACTAAACTTAAAAAAATAACATAAGGGGCGCCTGGGTGGCTCAGTCAGACGGCCAACTTCAGCTCAGGTCATAATCTCGCGGTCCGTGAGTTTGAGCCCCGCGTCGGGCTCTGTGCTGACCGCTCAGAGCCTGGAGCCTGTTTCAGATTCTGTCTCCCTCTCTCTCTGACCCTCCCCCATTCATGCTCTCTCTCTCTCTGTCTCAAAAATAAATAAACGTTAAAAAAAATAAAATAAAATTTAAATTTAAAAATGTTAAAGTTACTTAAGAGATGTTGTCCCATCTAAGAAGGATACTCAGAGCCTCCTCTGTGAAAGCAGAAAACAAATTCCCCATGGGAAAGCATCTTCCCTGTACCAGGAGGTACAAACATCCTTATCACCAGAAATGGAGAATTTGGAGCCCAGGAGGCTTTATAAACAATCCTTGTTACTTATTACTAATTAACTGCCCCAGCCCAAATTCTATTTTGAATTCCTTACTATTTGAAGTTCCCACAGATAAGTTTTGTCTTGTCAACTTCTCACAGATTTCTTGCCTCTTTGTCTAAAAAGTATAAAAACTGCCTGCCTTGTTCATTTCTTCAGGTCTCAATTTCATTATTAGGCCTCCGTGTGCACATTATAAGACATCATTTATTTCTCCTGTTTATTGGTCTCATTTAATTCTTAGTACAGCTGCAAGACTGTTAAGGGTAGAGAAGAATTTCTCCTTCCCTTCAAAATGAAGGTGGGACGGACTCGGAGAGAATATTTACTTAAGGTCACATACAATTTTGATGGAAAAAACAATAGAATCTAATTTTCATGAAACTTAACTGAGTCTTTTCTCTATCTGGTGTAGGTCACAGCTTATCAGATCTACACACAAATACATACTCAGTACATATTTGCCCAAAGGACATGCATGTATCTTAGGTTGGGTGCTAACAAGTATTTCGACCATATTCATAAAATCTAAACAGAGATATGCTGCATTTTTCTTTTAACAGTTTCATTTTTTAAATATGTTTGGAATTGCATGTAAGTACTCATGTAAAAAAATTCATTTTTTTGTATTTGCTTGGACAAGGAATTGACATGAATATTTAATATGAAAGTATAAATTTTTAATATTAGAAAATTTTTGCTTGTTTTTTTCCTCTAAAATAGCTAAGGAAAGATATTTTTAGATACATATATACATATTTATATACTCATGTATATTTAAATCATGAATGAAAATAAAGCAGAATATTGAGAAAATGTATGCTTGGAATAATTTTGAGATAGAAGGCTTTTATATAATCTGTTATTTCTTTTGAACCAACATACGTATGATTGTCTGCTTGGAGTAATTTTAAATGGCAGTAACTCAAAACACAAAAACTTGAAGCCTAAAATCAACTGAAGTAGAGCAGTTTTCTTTTTGTTTTTTGTTTTTTTTTTAATTTTTTTTTCAACGTTTTTTATTTATTTTTGGGACAGAGAGAGACAGAGCATGAACAGGGGAGGGGCAGAGAGAGAGGGAGACACAGAATCGGAAACAGGCTCCAGGCTCCGAGCCATCAGCCCGGAGCCTGATGCGGGGCTCGAACTCACGGACCGCGAGATCGTGACCTGGCTGAAGTCGGACGCTCAACCGACTGCGCCACCCAGGCGCCCCTTCTTTTTGTATGGAAACCAAGAAGCAAGAATTCAGTAGAGTGCTCTGTACAAACACCTAAAGATTATTCCTTTCCCAAGTGAAAAGGGGAATTGAGTCCATGCTAAGACTGACAGTTGTTAACAAAAGCTGACAACTCAGGTGGATTTAAAAGGAAGGCAACAAGGAAAGGTGGGATGGAGGAGAGGTGGGGTGCGAGAAAGAGAAGAAAGGAAAAGGATTTAAGAGCCAAGAAGGGAGATCAGGCATCATCAGTACAAATTCTAAAAGTAGTATGGTTGTTATAATCTGATGCTCCTGCTGGCAAGGAAACTGTATGTTTAAGCAAAATACCAACTAAACCTAACTATTAAATAAATAGATCTAATATAGATGTATATACTATGCATATATATATGATACATATATTATATACATGTATTTGTTTTACTGGCTTTAGGGCAGCGTTCTTCAGTGTTTGCTTCACACACCAGGTGGTAGGTAGGACACTGCGCATGATGTGAAGTAAAATTGACTTTCTAAGTATATATATTACTTAATATTTATTCTGTGTTTTTATGCATGTTTCATACTGAACAAAATGTATTAAAACAATAGTTCTTGTAAAACCCTATACATAATTAAGATCACCTATTGGGGTATGTGCATGAAACTGTTTAAATAATAGTATATGTGTTATTGGGGGATTACCAGTCTAAAATTCAAGCTAGGGTTAGCAAACTAGCTAGTGGCCCAAATGTTGTCTAACACCTGTATTTTTAAATCAACCTTTATTGGAACACAGCCACAGTTACACAGTATCTATAAATGTTTTTCACTAGAACAGAACACTTAAGTTGTTGGAACAGAAACCTTATGTCTTGAAAAGCCCATTTTTTTTTTCCTGTAACCATTTACAGAAAATGTTTACCATTCTCTTTGCTAGAGAAAACTGACAAGAATTCAAGTCACAATTGTTTGTGAATAAGAAGAGAAACTTAATATCTCTTAAGGACATGGTTCCAGAGTTTATAAATAGTTGTTACACTTCGGAATTTTCTGTTGATAGAGAAAGGTGCCAGTGTATCACTTTTTTTTTAACCATAAATGCTCATGTACACTTTATATCTGTTTCCTCAAATTAGGCCTTCTCTCCATTGCTAAAGAAGGTAAATGACCTTGGCAAAGTTACTTACACTCTGAGACTTGGTTTACTTATATAAAAATAATTAAAATAGAGACTCTAATATCTTATATGGTTCTGTAAGTGTTATGCCTGCCTGTGTTCCATATTTGGGAAATGAGCCCTCAGTAAATGATAATTGCTTCTCTTCCCACATACTTTGGCAGGATCTGACTCTATAAAGTATAAAGAGATTTGACTCTATAAAGTAACAACTATACACAAGTTTGTATTGATCTTTGAAAAAATATATATGTGTATGTATAACCATACACATTCGCATGCTTATACACACTATATATCTAAAAAAACAATAAATATAAATATAAGCAAAATATAAACAATTACTGACTTAATTACATTAAATGAGAGCAGAAATATAAATAAAGGAACAGGCAAATGGATGTTTGAGGGGTGTTAACTGATTGATGGAATTTAGCTAGGATTGTGTCAGTGATCTCATTGTTAGACCATGGCAGCTAAACTCAGTGTGGACTTGAGATCCGAGTGGGATCAGTATTTCATAGTTGGAGAAACAAAAACGTTTTGGATGTCTTTAAATAGGAGAGTTCTAGTGGTGTATGCTTCATTTTAATCATTTTTTTTTACCTTTTACATATTTTGAATTTTGTCAATAAAAATCTATGTTTTTAATGGAAGGACCACAGTTTTCTACTTTTATAGTCCTAATACATAGCTAAGTGCCTAGAAAATATTAAGTTTGTATTTATAGGATAAGTGAAAAAGAAGCAGCATTGAAATTACATGCTAATGGGAAAGAGTAGGTGACAATGAACAACATAGATCCCTCATAATTACTACAAATTACTGAAATCATGTGTTGTATTGATAGATTTATCTAATATTTATCATTTAATATTGAATGCTATACAAATCTCAGTAACTAGAATTTACTCAAAATACAATATAAAATATCCGTTCTTAGAATTCTTAAGACTTGGTTCTGGAAGTGAGCATCTACATTATTCAATATTTTTAAAATCAGAATTTGTGAGATTTTAATCTAAAAATTTTAGGAAAGAAAAGAACTTTAATACCCAAAAACTTCTCATATGACTGAAGGGTCCAAGTAATAGAGTACTTGAGTCAGTGGTGATATTCAGTCATGCCCTGTCTTCTTTGACATGCTGGATTTATTCAGGCCAATGTAAAGAACAGTAAGGTAAAAAGACAGAAGCTATAAAGGCTGGGTAGAAAGTTCTCAGCAGGAAGGCATGAAGTCAACTATATGAAAGAAAATCGAGACTCCTAAACAAAGACAAGGCAAGTCATAAAAGCCAATCTTTAGGCCTGTGCTGGTTACTCAAACCTGGCAATGGTTAGCAGACAGCTGCAGTTAATATACCAGCGTGCCAACTACAGAACCATTTTCAGCGCCACCTCTGTGGGGGTAGGGCATCTCATTTAGGGTAGTGGGAGGTGAGGCAGAAGCTACAGTCTGATCCTTGTCAGCACCAGCACAAGGGAGGAAAAAAGATTAGCAAGATATTAATCTACTTGTGTTTAGAGGAAGACTAAATCCCAGTGTTATAGAAATTATGTAGCAAGGCATGGAAATTAGTTTCCTATTTTTAATATTTGCTATTTGGAAATTACTTTAGTGTTAAAGAGATTATAATACACCCCACCCCCCGCCCCCGGCAATATATTTAGTTTCTCAATTTAACACCACTTTGTTCTCCCTCAAATCATCATCAAATTTCCAATCTTTACACCTGTACATAAAGCACAGCAGAAAGGGGTATTATCACAGCCTTGGTATCCGGGACCATTTATAAATAAAATTGCTCTCAGGTTTTCTCTAATGCTAAGTTTTCACAAAGTGGATCCAAACTTTAAGGTAAAGAATCAGACCCTAACGTAAGTGTTGAAGCAACTTTAGTAAATGATGTTAATAGAAAATACACTAAGTTCTCTTGAAACTCATTGCAGAAATTAAGCCCTTAAAAACACACTAAATACTCTGTTAACATTTCAATGGAGTTTTTATAAAATAAATTCATTTCAGGTAATTGGGCTCTTGAAAGTAGTATTAATTGATCATATAGATACGGAATGTAGGAGTCTCAAAACTAAGTGCACATGAGTTATCAGAGGAGTTTACAGATGTTTGGACTCCATGTCAAGGGGTTCTGATTTGTAGTTTGCAGATACAGTTTGGAAAACTATTTTTAAACAAGTCACTGAGATCATTACTCGGCTGAACACCAAACAAACCGGAGGTGAAAGAAAAAATGTAACTGAAAGGGCTTAGGGCTGACATTGCTTGGACAGAAGAAACAGAACATGGAGGGTCAGAGGGAGGAGGAGTTCCTTTTGATTAGGAACTGCCAAAATCGTGTTTGAAGAAAGCCACATTTTGTACCCACAGGAGAATTAAAGAGAGTGGGAGATCATGAGAAAGCTTTTATCTTGAGCAAAACTGATGAAGTGACATAGTGGTGATGAGTGAAACTAGCAGAGAGAATATCATGCCATAAAATAGAAAATTCCCCCAGTATGCCAGAAAAAAGAAAATAATGTATTCAGACATTCAACTAATTAGATTATTCTTCTAAAAACTTTTGGTTTTAAAATGTTATCAGATTATCCTGGAAAATTACCTTTAACTTGGCTCGTAAGTAGAAAGAATATAATCTAAAGGCAATCCTAAATGTCCTCCCAAGATGGTTAAAAGTAAGCCCTATTTTTCTGTCCCCATGGATAAAAAATAAATGAAACAACCCAGCCCCATTTGACTCCACACCCAAAAACTGACTTCTTCATCATTTTCCCTGCAATGGGACACATATGCCATCCACAACAAACTACTAATGTGCTCTATGATATTTTGCAAATAAAACAATGTATTTTTATTTGTGAGTACCATCTGCAGGATTTCAAGCATGCAAAATATTTTGATGCTTCAGGGAATTTTATATAATTGATGCTATATTTTTCTGAGAATGGTTCAAATGACTGATTATGAAATATCTGCCCAGTTGCACTTACATTAACTCTTGAAAATAATCCCCACTCTCTGACCCCAGTTTGGGCAGTCAACCCACTTCTTCACCAGTGCCCTCTGACTTCCCCAAATGCCTATCATTTCTTAGGAAAACAGAACCCCCTAGGCTCAAGGTAATGGAAGAGGATTTCCTTCCAGAAGTATTTGGTTATTTTTCATTAATCGTAAACACAGAGAAATAGGAAGCTTCCTTCATGCAGAAGCTAGTATCTATCATCACCACCGTCCCCTTCTTTCTGTTGTCATGAGAACTCTCTAGGCAAGGCCAGATCTTCCTGCCAGGCTGCTGCTCTTGAACAGGAAGCCTCCAAATCATCCCGGACTTACCAGAACCATCTGGTGCTTGTGAAGTTATCTTGGAGCATTAAAAGGGGAGCTTCTAGGGCCTTTCTGTGGAGCTGAGGCCTCAGGCCGGGAAATGAAACCGCTTTGCTTTTTCACTGAACCAGCTGAGATACCTGCCTGTAGGTGATGTACATCACACTTTTTAAAAGAGGCAGCTCCACGTGATGAAGCTACATCCTGCTACATCAGCCCCCAGCAAGAAGTGCCAGAAAACGAAATCACACAAGGGTAGCAGCAGCCCACGTGATTCGCAATCAGCATTGAGGACTTTTCTCATATGGAAGAACTTGTGAACAAGTCAGATGAGCTGGGCTGCCAAATTGAGAGCAGTGAAATGGGGAAAAATTTTAAAGGGCTTCTGATAAGCTACACCCCACTTCAGAATCTCCTATTTTCAGTCTGATCTCTATATTAACCACAGAAATTATCTTTTGGATTTTACAGTATACTTTTTGGAAACAATAGCTGTAGAGTGAAACGCTCTTCAGTGCTTTTTCTCTTCAATACCAACACATTTAGCAGCCATATCCCCATTCATTTTACCATATCTTGGCTTGGGTTGTGAATAAATACAGACACATATGACCACTAGACTATACGCTTACTAAGGGCCAGGAATACATTTCAAAATTAGAATCCAAATTATGTAAGATGCGATGGTAAATGCTCAGATGCATACAGAACAAGTAGAGATGCCAGTTGTTGCTTTTATAAGCATTTAACATAGTTTATCTCATTTCATCATTTTTTCTTCTCAAAATTGCAGGTGTTTTATTTAAATAGACCTTTTATATAAATATGTGGTTTATTTTTTTTAATTTTATTTAAATCCAAGTTAGTTAAGATACACTGCAATAATGATTCAGGAGTAGAATTTAGTGATTCATCACATATAACACCCAGTGCTCATCCCAACAAGTGCCCTTCTTAATACCCATCACCCATTTAACCCACCCCCCCATCAAACACCCTTCCAGCAACCCTCAGTTTGTTCTTTGTATTTAAGAGTCTCTTATTGTTTACCTCCCTCTGTTTTTTTTTTTATTTTTCCTTCCCTTCCCCTGTGTTCATCTGTTTTCTTTCTTAAATTCCACTATGAGTGAAATCTTATGATATTTATCTTTCTGACTTATTTCACTTAGCACTCTCCAGTTCCATCTACATTGTTGCAAATGGCAAGATTTCATTCTTTTTGATCACTGAGTAATATTCCATTGTGTATATATATACCATAACTTCTTTATCCATTTGTCAGTCAATGGACATGTTGGCTCTTTTCATAATTTGGCTATTGTTGATAGTGCTGCTATAAACATTGGGGTGCATATGCCCTTTTGAATCACCACTCATTATTTTGTCTATTCAAGAAGTGAATCCTGAGAAGACAGATGCTTAGAAAAATAAATCTAGTGGCAGATCCAAGCTTTGAAATTTGGAACTCTGATTCTAGGAGCTATGATCTCAACTAATGTTTCTGTCTTTTTAGTAATCTATGTTAAAGACATTAAGAAAATCCATCACATAGAACAGATAACATATCAAATTTATCTTCATATCTTCATTTGCTTCAGCAGAACAATCTTTTTCTTTTTTTTAATTTTTTTTAATGTTTTTACTTATTTTTGACAGAGAGAGAGACAGAGCATGAGCGGGGGAGGGTCAAAGAGAGAGGGAGACACAGAATCGGAAGCAGGCTCCAGGCTCTGAGCTGTCAGCACAGAGCCAGATGCGGGGCTTGAACTCACAGACCATGAGATCATGACCTGAGCAGAAATCGGACGCTTAATCAACTGAGCCACCCAGGTGCCCCAGACCAATCTTTCTCAAAATGGCGCTCATGTAAACAGAACTGATACATGCATGTGCTTACTTCTTTTTCTTGTAAGAAACCATGTTATAAAGCTCATTGATCTTCAAGTTTCTCAAATACTAAAAAAAAAAATAATAATAATTGCCTTGATAAACTACTGAATAGGTCTCTGAAAATCAAACAATGCAGGTCTTAATTCTAATCAATAATCTGTTTATCAGAGCATCCAAGATATTTTCTAAGTTGAGTCAAAGATATGTCTGAGCATGTCCAAATACCTGAAAAACAGAATGTGTTTATGTATTTGGAGGATGGTCACTTAAAGAGGAGAGTGTTTGGTGAACTTCTGGGAAGATTTGCAATGGAGGAAGCAGCTGTAGTTATTGGGAAAAGTGGTCCCCTGCACTACTCACAATGACTTCCACCTGATCCCAAAGGATCAGCTTGTACAGGTGTAATCCACCACAGCTATTTTCATAAGAAGGGATTCAGAAAAGAAACATACCTGGATTATAATAAAAACAGAAAGAGACGAAATAATGAACCCAGGAACCAAGTTAAAGAAAAAAAATCAAATTGGGAAGGTTATGATCAACAATGTTAATTTTTGATGTTTTTTCATAAAAACAGTTGATTGATTTTACATGCACTGGTTTGGTTAAACTAGAACCAAAAAAAAAAAAAAAAGGCAAAAAATATTCTCTTGTTAGATGTAATATATGCAAATCAAACTGTATTGCTATTATTTATCCTGACTGAAGGATAAGAGGAGGATAGGATAATTGAAGGAAAAGGAGGAGGAGAAGATGATTAAAAAAAAAAAAAAAAAAGATGAGGGAAGAAGGGAAAAAAACCCATAGGCTTAATATAAGGAATTGTTTGGATTATTCAAGATTTCAAGAAGCACATTTGGCTCAGATGTGATTATGAAGCTGTTGACAGGCATTTTGATATTTCAGTTCATGATCTTCAGCGATCAATATCAGAGTGAAAGATATACTAGCTGGATGCTAATTTACAAGCTGCCTCTTGTCTAGTTGATGCTCCACCCATGATTACCAAGCTTCTTACAACCAAATCAAAATCTTCAAATACTTTTTCTGAACACAGCAACACATTGAAACTATAGGTGGTTACCTTTTAAAGCTTAATGTAGTAAAGTCAGACAAGAGTATGGTTTCCCCGGGGAATAAAATTTGTCCAGAACCCAGCTCAGCTTCTAATCAAGATCAGCCATCAATGTAATGTGAAAATAAGCACACACAGACAGATGGCATCTGTAAACAAGCCCTCGAGCCAGAGCAGGCTATGCTGTCAGCTCTCACACGTTAAGTTAGCCAGACAACCCAAACCAACAAACACCAGCCAGCCATACCCATCCCTACCCACCAAATGACTTAATATTTAACTCTGGAACATAAAGGTATCATTGGGATATATTTAACTCTTCAGTATATTAAAAGCTGATTCTTAACCTTTCTTTGTAGATACCCTTTTTTAAAATTTATTTTGAGAGAGAGAGGGACAGAGGGAGAGGGAGAGAGGGAGGTGGGAGGAGGGACAGAGAGAGAGGGAGAGACAGAATCCCAAGTGGCCTCCATGCTGTGAGCACAGAGCAGGATGCAGGGCTCCATCCCACAAACGATGAATGAGATCATGACCTGAGCTGAGATCAAGAGTCAGACACTTAACCGACTGAGCCACCCAGGCATCCCTGTAGATACCCAAATTTGAATCTTTCCAGTGATTCTTTGTAGGAATCAGATGCAACATAAGTCTTGAGACTTAGTGAAGATCCAGGGTCATGCTGCAGGCAGGAAAGAACATGGACTCACAGTATGGATAAAATGAAATTAGCATGCAATTGGAAGTTGTTGTTGTTGTTATTGCTAATATTATTATTATTGGCATTGTTATTATCCTGGCTTGCCACTCAGTTTACTGACCAAATTATGACTAAAACATCAAACACACAGGGCTTACCAGTGTTTTCTAGAGTCATGATACATTTCTGAAAATTCATAAATAAAATAATAATTAAATGAATGGGGGGGAGGGAAGATTTAATCCTCAGCAAAACCCTTTGGAGAAAGTTTACATATACAAAAATACAGTATTTAAAAGATGTGTCTTCGTGATCAAAGAGGCCTTACATGCCATCTGCTAACTATGTGAATAAGTTAACTTATATAACTTATATAACTATGTAAATAAGTTAACCTTTCTAACTTCAGGACCTTCATCTGTAAATTGATGCTCGCAACACATATCCCATAGCTTATTTTAGATTAAAATACAATGCTGTAGTTACACAATTTAGCATGTAGTAAACATTGAAGTACTGGTCTCTTATTTTACTAGGACTATAAGCAAAAGTGGGGTCAGTATAAGAGATCCCTCTGAAGCAGCTTTGAGCAAAATTGATCTGGCTCCCATTATTGCAGCATCCTCCCACTGACTAGGAGATTAAAAGTTTAAAGTGAAATGCTCTTTCCAGGTAAGCCCTAGCATGGCTACTTCGACGCCGGCATACTTCTACGTGTTCCACAGAGTCAGTGGGGGATCAACCATATATTTTAGGATATACACAATGAAGAATTGAACATTGTCCCTTTCTGCTTCCGTTGAAGTTAAAACATTTTCTGCATGGCCTAAAGATTCATAGTTTTTTTTTTTTTAATTTTTTTAACGTTTATTTTATTTTTGAGACAGAGAGAGACAGAGCATGAACGGGGGAGGGTCAGAGAGAGAGGGAGACACAGAATCGGAAGCAGGCTCCAGGCTCTGAGCTGTCAGCACAGAGCCCGACGCGGGGCTCGAACTCTCGGACCGCGAGATCATGACCTCAGCCAAAGTTGGCCGCTCAACCGACTGAGCCACCCAGGCGCCTCTAGATTCATAGTTTTTAAGCAATTATTTTCGTGATGCTATTTTTACGGAATTTATTAAATTCTTTGTAAAAGATATAAGGAAAATGTACTTTTCTGATGTATCAGTATATATATATCACTCACAATTTTAGTGGCCTATACATTTGCGTTGCTTATTGAAAATCACTGTCATAAGAAATGCATAGCTTATTACTGCCAATTTTGGCTGTATTATTGTCTAAAATAATTAAATCATTAAGTCTGAGCTGCCTGTATCTAGTTAAAATGTTAATTGGAAAATTGAGTTCTACAACATTCTTAAATTTCATATTCATTCTGAGAACTTCTGTTACTGATAAATGTAATAGACTACCAACTCTTCTCCACAGAGCAATGAACAGAGACCAGAGATACACAATGAGGGAAGATGGACAAATTTTCATATTCTCAGAAAGCTCCAAGGCCAAATGAATTGAATAAATTTCTTTACATAAAAAAAATTCCTGTACAAGTTAAATTTATAGATGAAAACAGAAAATTCTTCATTAGGAAAGAGTTGATGTGGACTATATATCTAGAATTGGAATTTTGTAAATTTTTTTTTTTAACGTTAATTTTTGAGACAGAGAGAGACAGAGCGTGAACGGGGGAGGGTCACAGAGAGAGGGAGACACAGAATCTGAAACAGGCTCCACGCTCTGAGCTGTCAGCACAGAGCCCGATGCGGGGCTCGAACCCACGGACCGTGAGATCATGACCTGAGCCGAAGTCGGACGCTTAACCGACCGAGCCACCCAGGCGCCCCTAGAATTGGAATTTTGAATAACTATAGGCCAAGATGCTGAAAGAGAATTTTTGGTAGCTATTATTTTCATCAAAGTGTTTGCAACTATGATAAATGGCAATAGCAGGAAAAGATTTATTAGATACTAAGAAAAAAAATTGAGACCAAATTGATTTTTTTTGTAACAGATCCATAGTGAAAAGAAATTAAACATTAAAATTAGAAATCTGCTATAATGTACAAAGTTATACACATATAGACCTTAAATAAAAGTTAAATATTTTCACTCCTTCATATGGATTTGATCATTTTCATGTAATCCTTTCATGTAATCCTTCATGTAATCCTTCATAAGTTAAAGATTTTTTCTATGTGCTTAGAGTTATCTATAATTTTTTTTAAATTGTAGTTACCAAATTTTTGACCATTTACTACTAGACATGGTACAAAATAAAGGTAAGATTTTACTCTTTTTTGTTGTTGTTATTTAGTTTTGAAAGAGAGAGACAGGGTATGAGCAGGGGAGGGGCAGAGAGACAGGGAGACAGAACTCAAAGCAGGTTACAGGCTCTGAGCTGTCAGCACAGAGCCTGATGTGGCACATGAACCTATAAGCCGTGAGATCATGGCCTGAGCTTAACTGACTGAGCCACCCAGGCACCCCTAGATTTTATTTATTCTTCATTGATAATCCTAGGAGGTCAAGACTGCCATTTTTGTATTCTTTAGATGATGTAATGAAAGCTTTGGAGAAGGTTAGTGATTTTTCCCATCACACAGATAATACATGAATCCTACCTAAATACATCGGGTGGATATCTAATGGAGTCTTACAGATAAGGTTTTAGTGCTAAGAAGTGAGCACACTAAATATGCATCATCCTTATAGCATTAAGTATGTCACTTCATTTACATGGCCTAATTATACATGTATGGGTGGCCTCATATAATTTTGATGTTTATAGCACAGATTGGCAAGTTTTTCTGTGAAGGGCCAGGTAGTCTTTGCAGGCCAGACAGGCTTAGCTGCAACTACTCAACTCTGTTGCAACAGTACAAAAAAGCCACAGACAAGACAGAAGTGAAGGAGCTGGCTATGCTCCAATAAAATTTTACTTATGGACATTAAAATTTGAATTTCATTTAATAGACAGGTGTCATAGATATTCTTCTTGTAATCTTGCTTCAACCATTTAAAAATGTAAAAGCATTCTAAGTCTTGGAAGATACAAAAACAGATAGTAGACCCAATTTAGCACACAGGCTAGTTTACTGGGTCCCTGCTCTACAGTGTCTAAAGTTCTTACTGGTAGTGGTTTAGGCATTGGAGTATTCATAATATCTGGTATAACTCTATTCTGCTCTTTACATGCAAGATAAGCCTTGATTTACCATTTTTAATGCACCACATGGCTTTGAAATTATAGAATTAGTTATGCCCATAAAACAAGTTATATAACCCCTGGTCACATCATAAAGAACAAGATATAAAGCTTGTCTGATCCTTGAAACTAACTTGTACTTTCCAGATTAGAACTTAAACAAAACATCTGGGATTGAAGAGAAAGGTCTTGGGAAGTTCTTGTACATTTGACAGAGTGAGAGTTTGCAAATTTATTTTAGTAAATCTTGGAAAGTTTATCAAGGAGATAGCTTCCAAGATTTTTAAAAAATAAAATGTTAAATATATTTTCTCAGGAGGACTCCACTGGTACTTACAAATACAGCTATCAATTTTTATTTGTATATTTTTCTTATATTTTTGTTTTACAAGTTATATGTTCAACATATTTTTACCTGATTTTGATCACTTTTCTAAACAAAATATTTGAGCTAAAATCCAGTTTCAAAAATCGTTTTTAGGGGCACCTGGGTGGCTCAGTTGGTTAAGCGTCTGACTTTGGCTCAGGTCATGATCCCATGGTTCATAGTAGTTTCAAGCCCAGCATCTGCCTCTGTGCTGACAGCTCAGAGTCTGGAGCCTGCTTCAGATTCTGTGTCTCCCTCTCTCTCTGCCCCTTCCCCACTCATTCTCTCTCTCCCTCTCTCTCTCTCTCTCTCTCTCTCTCTCTCTCTCTCAAAAATAAATAAGCATTAGAAAATTAAAAAAATTATTTAGCTTCATGATTTCTGCAAAATTAATACCCCTCAGAAAGGCCGTGACAATTAAAACAAAGGATCTTACCTCTTATCCATTTTGACATGAGGCCAAAAAGCAAGTATTGTTGCATGTAAGTCTATCTCTTGGCAGATCTAGGAATGATATTCAAAAAACCCAGAAGATACTAGTGCTGCCAATTTTATTTGTTTCTAACAACCGTACTATCAAATTAAGGGTCTTAGAGCACTTTTGCACAAGCTTTAACATCAGTGAAAGAAGTAAAAGCATATTTCTTCTTCTTTTTTTTGGTCAAATATCTATATATTAAGCAAAATGAAAAAGATCTAAAAGTAACATGATATTTGCCAGACCTTCCAATTGTAAATAATTTCTTCACAGGCGTTTAATGGATTCAAGATCCAAGTGGTCTTTATCATAATCTGTCACCATTCATGCCATGATAAATTTGAGGTCAAGTCAAAGCAGCACCTTTTTTTTTTTCTTTTACAGAAGCAAAGGCTACACAATGTATGATTATAAACATTAGAACAGCTATAATGAAGTATTACAGGAAAGCCATTAAAAAAAAGGGGGGGGGGCGCCTGGTGGCTCAGTCTATTCAGTGTCTGACTCTTGATTTTTGGCTCAGGACACAATCTCATGGTTCATGAATTTGAGCCCCGCCTTGGGCTCTGTGCTGACAGTGTGGACCCTGCTTGAAATTCTCTCCTATCTCTGTTTCTCCCCCACTCATGAGCGAGCTCTTGCTCGCTCGCTCTCTCACTCACACTCTCTCTCTCTCTCAAAACAAATACTTAAGAAAAGCCAAGCAAATTATGACTTTCATTTTTACAAAGTTTTATAATGGTAAGTATATTCTCATATACTTCTCAGTTAATTCTCCCAGCAATATCCAGTTAAATAAAGAGGAGGAGACTGCTACCCTTTGCCGCATCATGACTGATCATGAAAAACAAAAAGGAAAAGTTGGAACTGCACATAGCAAATTCTACTGAAAATGTTGGGAGACAATGTCCACTTAAGAAGTCTGGTAACAAAAAGAATCACATCACACGTATAATGCAAAGAAATGGAATCTCCGTTCACTGAAAGTAGCAGGATGGATGGCAAGGGAAGGAAGACCAGAATACAGAAGATTCTCAAGGGATGAAATAGAATCAGTGACAATCCCAGTAATCACAGGAGAAAGTAACTGTAAGAAAAGGAAATTTTAAAGAAAAAAAACAAAGTTTATTTTCAAAATTCAGTCGGGAAATGATTATGGAATCTGTTAGACTGTCCAGTTTTCTGATGGTCCCCACTGCTGTAGAGTTATCCTACTCAGCAAAACTTCACTCTCTTCTTCATTCAATTGGCTCCATATTTCCCATCCCCTCTTCAACAGATACCTCCTATGGAAAGTGGCATTTGCTCAATACAGTGAATGAGCTCTATTGATCCATGAACTATGAAGGAGAAGGGAATGATCCAGGACTGAAAAGTAGAAGTAAAAAGAATTTCAGGGAAATAAGCTAGAATAAAATATGAAATGGGTCCAGAAGAATAAGAAATGGAAGCAGTGGTAATTATGAAATGACCCATATATTCTTCTTTCTCTTCTTTATCCTTCAACATTGGTTATAAACCTTGGAAGTAGGAACTTTGGTTTCCTCCTTTAAACCATCAGCTTGTTAATTATCAGCTTTTTGAAACTGTATTTAGCACCAAGCCATCTGCCCAGTGGCTACTGCAATTGGTTATAACATAATCACAAATCCTTTGCCCTCAGTGTCCAACATTGGAAATGGAATGAGGGACATCATCATGGTCTTTTCCCCAATAGCAGCTTTCTCAAGTCCTCAGACTTTTGACTCCTTCTTGCTGGGGTGTGAAACATCATTCTGTTTCTTCCCATTTGACCTGCATTATATTAGGGAGGCAGAAAAGGGAACAACAGTCTTTGGAATAGAGCCCTGAGTAAGTTAAATGCCTCCTGAATAAATGTGCAGTATCTCCTTCCCAGGCCTAGGTAATTGCTTTTTTATTTATCTCAAACCATTTTCCTCCTCTCCCACAGCCTAATAGAGTCACTCAGCACATACAGTGGATTTCATCACAGAAACTTGCAGGATGCAGGCTTTGCTGATAAAATAAATAAATAAATGCAATCATAGAGTCCATATTACAGCAAGTGGAAGCCGAAGTTTTACATTTATATATTAAATTAAAATTGCTTTCTGCCTATATTATACAAAATGTGAATTGTAGTTCAGTCAGACAGCAGACAGGTTGGTTGCTTCTTGGGCAGAGATGTCTGAAAGTTCTATTTCAGGGCAAACACCCCTCATGGGCCATACAGACGTTTATCAATACGTTAATATGGCAGTATTCATTCTAATCACATTTAGTATCTGTCTTGTGTGAGAATAAAAGTCTGGGTGAAGGAAGAGAACATTGATATCTTTTATATGAGCATGGTTGATGAATACTCTCCTTAAAGTAAATGAAAAAAATTCAAATGGAAAGAAATTTTAAGTGAACAAAAAGAAAGTGAAGCTTTATCACTCTACACTGAACCATTGTCTCTGTCAAAAGATTCCCTCCTTAACACCAATCTGAACTTGATATTTTTCCCCTTAACCAGACACTCAGGGAACTGTGATCTATCATCAGTGTAATTGTTTTAGAGAATAGAGAAACACAGGCTCTGAATTATAAAAAGAACACATTTTGGTAATGAGCTATCTTTTCATCATTAAAAGATGCACTATTTCATGATACTCTGGAGGCTCTAAAACTAAAAGACATTTGCTACTAGTAGACACATATGGACTATAAATATGATAACAGAACAGTTATGCTTTGTCTGTATTTGGTGAGTATAATGGAAATATCCCTGATTTTACAGTGAAAAACACTTATCCAGAAAACAGTACATGTGACTCCAAACTTGCTTTGGTTTCCTCTGCTCTTGGATTGGACAGATAATGATTGAAACAGATACCAGGAGGGGCGCCTGGGTAGCTCAGTTGGTTAAGCATCCAACTTTGGCTCAGGTCATGATCTCACGGTTTGTGAGTTTGAGCCCCGCATCGGGCTCTGTGTGGACAGCTCAGAGCCTAGAGCCTGCTTTGGATTCTGTGTCTATTTCTCTCTCTGCCACTCCCCAACTTGTGCTCTGTCTCTCTGTGTCTCTCAAAAAAAAATGTAAAAAGAAATTAAAAAAAAAAGAAACAAATACCAGGAATAGTGGTTAATCTATAGAACAAGAATGGTAAACACCTGGAAAACATGCCAACACTCCCAAATTCTGCTTTCAGGATGGAGACTGTAATTCACCATGGCACTCTTTCAACAACTCAATATTTTGAGAGGACTCAAAAATGCATACAAGGCAGTAGCTAGCAATTTATCTAGGTCTCAGTTTCTTGATTATCAATACAGTTAAACAAAAGTTCTGAGCTAAATGGTTTCAGGTAGAGTGAAGAATTATATAACTGGAAGCCTACTGGTTTTAATATTCAGTATAACTTTCTCATTTTAAAGTTGCAGGAATTAAGGCCAACCACAGTGAAGTGATTTGCTCAAACCAGCAGAATTATTTGTAGGACAGAAAAGGACCTAGGAGGAAAATAAACTTGGTCCAACCTATCAATTTCACAGATAAGGAAATTGAGCATAGAGAAGAAAGATTTGCCCAAGAACAGGTGTTAAATCTTGTGCCAACCCCAATCAATGGAGGTGGCTTCCTGGATCAATGTGTTGAAAAAGATGCCAAAGTGGAGTCTGAGCCTAATGGATCAGTTGATTAATTAGCAATGATCAGTTATCAATGTCTCTGAGGTTTGAAGGTAAGGAAGAGCAGAAATAGTGTTATTTTTTGAAGGAGCTAATTTAGATGACATGACCACCAGGTGACCTGGGCAAACGGAGGTTCTTCACTCCATCCGCTGTGCTTGGAATGCAAGCCCCCCCACTGTTCTATAATGGGAGCCATTTTCAAGTAAATAGCCTTGATAAAATATTGTTTAGATCATCTGGATTGAATATGTGAATGAACCCAGTTAAGGCCTCCATATCAACTTGTGAGATTAGCAGGGGGGTGTAAGGATCCACACATCTTGCAGCTGCCCAGGAGAAGCCTCATCTATAAAAACTCTTGCTTGTTGAACCTACAACCTCCCAGTCTGGAGTGGTGGGCCTCTTTCTTCATTCACTCCCTGGCCTCTGAGGACCATTTTCAGATTATACCTGAGAAGCACCCAAGGTTGTGAACTAACAGTACATGATATCCCTTTCTTAGCCTCCTTATTCTGAGCCCCATAGCACCAAAATAACTTCAGGAAATTATTTGTGTTCCCAAATAGCGCCCTCCTCCACCTTCAAGGAATGAATGTTTCCGTCCTGTTTGCATAACTATTTTAGTTCATATGAAAGCAGAATTTTTAAATAGCTATAATTAAGTTGGTATCCTGATTTAATAGCACAGTTCTGTTAACTTAGTTAATGCTCCTGAGATCTAGTCTTATAGTGCTGACAAATTCAAATTTCTGAGCCTGCAAACTTCAAGGTCAGGCTCTGGAATATGGTAGCTTACAAAAATAATGTGGAGCCATTTGGGGAGAAGCCAGCTGGCTCTTTACTTTTAACAAGCTTCTGCTCCTTCATGTGCCACACACCGTTTTCTTCAAAGTTTCATCCAGTATATTTGCACCTAATTTTAGATAACAGTATAGAAAAAATCACAACTTAGAAAATAAATTAGAATATTTCACTTTAAAGGAGTGTTTATCATAAGGTTCCTAATAATAACAAACTCCCTTGGTACATTTAAAATAAGATTTGATTCACCCAAATATTTAAAAATAACTCTTCAGCAACATATATCTACTGCATAAAATAAAATTCACATGTCCATGAATAATATCCACTGGGAAAAAAAAACAAATAATTGATAATAAATGCATATAGCACTTCATAAGATCTGCTTTGGAAAGAGTCATGATTATTATTCCACTGTGGAATCACTAAAGGCAAAACAGATGAAGGAAAGGGATTACAAAGTCATCTAGGAAAGACATCACCGTTAACTTATTTTTGAAGATTCAATCCTTGAACAGCTTGAACCAAGTTTGAGAGAATTTTATTTATTTTCTGGACAAGTATTTAATTATCTGTATTGAAGAGGGCATATATGACTAATTTGGGTTAAGGAAAGGCACAATATAGCATTTCATGGTTTCTTCTTGTTCATATATGTTTATAAGAATATAGAGTTACTAAACAAATTTTATTGGTTGTTCTAGAAGTTGCTATTTCCTATCAACTCCTCAATACTACTACTTTCTATTGTCTTCCTTATGTTTAGTTTGGAAAAACACCAGCTCAAGATTATGACAAATATACTCACATTTCACAGCCTAAAGGAAGCCAGACAAAAATCCAATTAAAATGTGAGGCAGAATATGTTGATAACACTTAGACTATCTCATTTTGGAAATATATTTGTGAAGCTCCCCTAGTACCACTAGCAATTATATGTGTGTATTATGTATATAATACATTATATATATATATATATATATATATATATATATATATATAGTTGATTTCTTTTTGATAAAGAGAGAAAGAAAATGTGAGCAGGGGAGGGGCAGAGAGATGATCCTAAGCAGGCAGAGAGAGATGCTTTTAAGCAGGGTCCACACTGTCAAGGTAGAGCTTGTCACAGGGCTTGAACTCAAGAACCCTGAGAACATGACCTGAGCCGAAATCAAGAGTTGGACGCTTAACCAACTGAGTCACTCAGGAGCCCAATATATTATTCACCCATACCAAAATAGCATTGTCTCCAGTGATACTCCTTAGTCAAAGCTTTCTTTTATCACCATATAGCAGAAAACAGAGTTGTTAGTTTTATTGCAGTTTTCTGTAACATGACAAAAACTGCTGCATTTATAGTATGGATCCGAGAATTGGCATTCTTCCTTTAAGAAAAATGCAGTGTTGGAAATAAACTAAAATTATGTATTGGATTAACAAAATAGAACAAAATTGTTGGCAAAATAGATATTGCAGTTAAAATTCTTATTTTTATAATCAAAATTTTTAAAATATTTATATTTCAACAGTAAAAGGAATCTCAGTTGGCTTTGTACCATCCTATGCCAACACACATAATGCATTAGTGTTACTCTTACAACCACTTTTAGATCACTAAAATTGCAAATGTATGCAAGTGGGGGAAGGAGAGGGAGAAACAGGGAGGAAAGGAAGGAGAGATAGGGAGACAGAAGAGAAGGAATTTTTGCTAGGAAATTTTGCCATTAGAATCATGTGAATACATTAGGAGAAATACATTTTATATTATCCCAGTAAGATTCACTCCAATTAGACTCCCATGATAGGAGAGTAATTAATGTTCAAAACAGTCATTTCTTATTCTTATAACTCATTAAAAATTTAGATTATTTTTCAATTACTGATCTATATAATGTTTTGTTTATAGTGGTGAGATCATTCACAGATTTGTAGAAAAATTAAGGTACATATTGAAGTTATATACAGAAACCCTAGTTAAAATAGAGTAAAGGAATTATTAAAATTACTTACAACAGTAGATGATGACAACCTGGAATAACCAATGAATCGGAATCTTCATAAATAAGTATATGTATGTGTATGTGTTTCCACAAACCCAACCTTGTATTAGATTAATTTGCTAGAGGGCCTCCCAGAATTCAAGTAATCTGTTTCCTCATTAGATTACCAGTTTATTAGAAAAGGCTATATAACTCAGGGACAGATGGAAGAGGCTCATAGAGAAAGGTATGGGGGAGGGGAGCCAAGTTTCCTTGCCCTCTCCAAGAGTACCACTCTTTCAGCATACTCTCAAGTTCACCAGTCCAGAGGCTCCCCTATACATTTTTCCCCTGTACTTTTGTTTTATTATTATTATTATTATTATTATTACTATTTTATTTTAGGAGCCTTCATTATGTAAGCATGATTGATCAAATCATTGACCATTGGCAATTGAATCAACTTTAGCCCCTTCCCCTCCAAGAAGGTATGTGGGGAGGTGGGGGGGAGGGCCGGTGCTGAAAGTTATCCTGGGAACCAGCCTCCCCACCTTTAGGGAGGATCCAAAAGTCACCTCATTAGAATATCAAAAGAGGCCTATATTGCTTTCATCACTTAGGAAATTCCAAGGGTTTGAGAAACACTGGGATAAAGACCAAATATGTATTTATTACAAATCACAATATCATACCAACTTTGTCTTGATTTTTTAAAAATAAATTCACTAATTCTTGCTGAAGAATAGATTCATAATAGATTAGATTGATTTGATTCTTATAAGAATAGATTTTTATAGGCCAAATGCTGCAAATAATTGCAAATTCTTCCTATCCATTATAAAATTGCTTCCTTAAAAGTATTTTCCAATCAATTTAACTTTGCTAGCAATGTGTGAAGGAATCTCTTGGCAAACCTGTTCCTACAGAGTACCAGCATCAAAAAAAAAAAAAAAAAGAAAAAAAATCTGCCATTTCAAAAAAGCAAAGACATATTTAGATAAAATAAATTGCTATAAGTACATTTAAATAAAAGTTTTATTGCATTCTCTAGAAGGGGGACAAGATAAATTAGGTTAGTGAAAATCTATCCTTGTCTATGCATACACCAGGATTACCCCTAACTGCCACACAGTGCCATTTACCTAAATCTGTCTGATTGGTGTTGCTAGTTTAAGATACAAAATAAGAACAAAAGCAAAGAAAACAAACACGTCAGTAAGGTAATGGCCCCAGTAAGGTATTTCTTGAAATAGTATACCTTACTATTTCAAGGTAGTATACTATTTCAATATAGTATAATACATACTATATTATGTATATAGGTATACATAAGAAGGTATACCTTACTATACCTTCTTATGCCTGTTTTAATTCTCCCACATGGGAGGGGCTGCAGGAACTGGAAATCAACTACAGTCTTTGGATCACAATCAAAGTTAAGAAATCTCCAACACAGGTGTAATTATCTGTATTTGGAAATATTTGTTGTTGTACATTGAGCTGAATTCTTCAAGTTCTCTGAAGATATGCTGCACATGCTGTGTTCAAAGAATAATAAAGCAGCTCCCATTGAAACTAGTTTGGTTCTACAAACACAAACACTAACACCTACCCAAAATCTGTTTTGAAATTTTAGGAAAAGTGTGTACACACACACACACACACACACACACACACACACACTTCAAATGCCACTACTTAAGTCCTCTTATGTATATTCTATTGAAGGTGTCCTGGTGCCTTTTCGATTATATTTGAGGAGTAACCAAAATATTTAGGATATCAAAATTTACTTGATTTTCTTATGACATTGCTCCATAAAATAATTTATAAACTTTTCAACAGCAATTATTTCTTCATTGATGTGACAGACTTTAGCACAGGGGACAATAGTAGAAAATTTTATTTTGTAGTAATTTTATGAAATTATTTTTGGACTTTATTCATTCTGCAAAAACATTTTGAAAGGCCTGAGCTCAACTTTTGAGTGCATGAAATACTGCTGAATTTGGGGAATAGAAAGACAAATTAGGCAAAGTCTCTCCCCTTTGAAAGCTCATAACAGCCCACAGAGGAGATAATATAGGATGCCACTGCTAAAGTCAAACAGACTAATGGTGCAAAGACCAAGAAAAAGACAGAATGGATGCGGGCAGGAGTGAGGGGAGGTTGGATTAATAACTGTTTCTGAGATACACTCTAGAAAATCTAGTGCTAGCTTAGGTAAAGGCAACAGTCAAGGATGAATCCAAATTTTCCAGCTTGATATACTCACCAGTCAGTCATATCATGCAATATAAAATCCGGCTACAAAAGCGTGTCTGGGGGCAAGAAGGATGTACTGAGCTTAAAGTTTGCCTAATTTCTAAATCACCTCTCCCGCATTGTGTAGTAACTGAACAATTTAGAGGTTTGATCCCATGTACAGAGGTAGCCTCGATTAATCTAAACTAATCAGGATTATCCAACCCCCTTTGCAATAGTAGTGGCTTCAGAAGAGGTGACCTAAGGCCCTTGAGCGAGGGCATTCTTTCCATTTACCTCAGCGATTTATTTAAAGTGGGCACATGACCTTCAAAGTCAATGAAACATTCATGAGAGGTTTGTTAAAGGTGAAGAGGTAAAATAGAAGCTTCCCAGATACCATTTAAAAAACTTGCGAAAAACAAGGTCTTTTTTTTTTTTTTTTTTTTTTTTTTTTTTTTTGGTAATGATCAAAGTAGCAAGAATTGATATTCTAGCAGCTATTCCACATTCAAGAGGGCAACCAGATAAAGTACTAAAAGAAAAACAGACCCAAAGATCTGATTTAACTACACCTGATCCCCATCCTACCTCTTAATTTTGAGTTTTAGGTCATTTTGAGTTGATTAATCTTACTTGCCCAAAATACTTTAATTTGAAGATCTACTCTATGCGGGGCCTAGTAGTTTTGAAATCCCGATCGAGCTATGGAACAAGCAGTTGGGAGTAGAGGTCAGAAGTGAAGGAAATATCTGGAGTCTGTGATATAGATTTCATGGTCTGCAAAGTCCAAGTAGAAATACAGAAAGCATTAATACAGTTTCTATGCATTTCATAATGCAAGAGCCATTTTTCAAACTAATAATTACTTTATACCTGTGTAAGATTTAGCTTTCTAAAAATTAGGGTATTTTAGGGAAGATTATAAAATACTTTTATGTATTTTGGATATTAAGGCACATGATAGATATATATTAGATTCTACTAGATATAGATTATCTCATACATAAGAATACAAACTAAAATATCTATATATTCTTATTTGTTTTTTGAAGTGGGTGGTATTTTTTTTCAATAATCTGTTAATTTGTTTTTTTGCTGAAAGTATTTTCTTTACTATAAAATCTAAGCTATTTAGAACATTTATTATAAGTATGATATTAAAAGTAACATTTCATATTAGCAGATTTTATGTAATTTAGCTCTTTTCCCAGCAGGCCTTATATTGATTCTACTATGTTGTTTTCCTATATAAGAACTCACAACCTCAGCATGTTCCTCACACCTGAACAATATGTATGTACATATATACATATTGTTCTGTGTCCCTAAAACCACCTTCTCTTTCATTTAAGATTTGTCCATCATTGGGTGCTTGGATGCCTCAGTCAGTTAAGCATCTGACTCTTGATTTTGGCTCAAGTCATGATTCCAGGATTGTGGGATGGAGACCCACATTGGACTCACACTAAGCGTGGGGCCTGCTTGAGATTCTCTCTCCTTCTGTCCCTCCCCCGCTCATGCAGGTGGACACATGCAAGCACTCTTTCTCTCTCAAAAAATAAAAACAAGCGGCGCCTGGGTGGCTCAGTCTGTTAAGCGTCCGACTTCGGCTCAGGTCACGATCTCGCGGTATGTGAGTTCGAGCCCTGCCTCCGGCTCTGTGCTGACTGCTCAGAGCCTGGAGCCTGTTTCAGATTCTGTGTCTCCCTCTCTCTCTGACCCTCCCCCACTCATGCTCTGTCTCTCTCTGTCTCAAAAATAAATAAACGTTAAAAAAATTTAAAAAAATTAAAAAATTAAATAAAAAAATAAAAATAAAAACAAAAAGAAGATTGGCCCATCATTTAGCATCTAGTTTATGTCTTAATGCATTCTAGAATGTGTCTAAGTTGATTTTTGTTCCTCGGATTACTTACAATGTTAGCAATCTGTGCCATGTACTTTAGAACTGTATATATATTCTAGTTCTGATAAGTTCAGGTTTATTCATTTCATTTTCTTGAAGTTCATCATATATTTAGGACAAATAATGTTCTATAACACTTACTACAGCATTGTATTTCTAGGAATAAATTAATAACATTAAAGCATTTTTTAATTTTAATAATATCCAGACACAAATAATCAAGACATATAATCTGGTACCATAAATATGTCTTCCAGTGTTGTAACTAAAATTTTTGGTTTCTCAAGCAAATAGTCTAGATAAAATTCTTATCTTTCTTACAAATTTTAGGGGGGTACTTTGGTAATGTTTACACACAAGGAAAAAGAGAACAAGAGAAATGGGTAGCAAGAGTGCTTGTAAAAATAACTAAGCCCTCAAAAGTTTAAAGGGAGAATAGGAATGAAAACAAAAAAAATGAAAGATGGGACTATTAGAGGAGTCTTAGCTGTTATAAGTTTTCTTTGTTCTATTAACAAGGCCTTCTATGTGATTTCTGGGTTGATTTCTAGAGTTCTTAGGCATTTGTGACTATGCTCTCTTGGAAAACATCTTTTATATGTCACTACAAGTGCCCAGTATCATTATAAAGTACAGTAAGTCTTTCAGTATCTTCTGAGTTTAGTGCCTAAATAGAACATTAGCATAGGTGCTCAGCATGACTGGAAAATAATATTTTACATTTATATAGCGCAACACAGTTCCTATTCCATAGTAAAGATTTTTGCTATAGTTGTGTTTGTGGGGAGGCTAAATACAGCTTATACTAGAAGATGGTTCTTTTATAAGACATGGACTATAGTCATGCTAATTCTTTTGTCTTCATAGTTTTCAACCTTAGTGCTCAGACTCAAAGGTATGTTTATAGAGTTTCAGAAAACTTAGAAACCAAAAGGGTCTAAGTTTTCACCTATTCTATTGTTTCATTTAACAGATGAGAATCTGATATTTTCCTTAAGATCACAAAGTTAACTGCTAACATTATCATGATTAGAATCCAAGTCTCCTAATAAATCAAACTACTTATTTTCCTGATCATATTTTTGGCTTAGTCAAAACATTTTTAATTCTATTATTTTTGAAATGAGAATATTTTGAGACAGATATGAATGATCAAATTACTTTATATAATCTTAGATTATCTTCCTATTCATTTGGGATTAAAAATTTAATCCTTATTTAATTACAATCCCTACTCCCAAAAGGATTCAAGATATTCTGCATAATGAAATATGATACATAATAAGCCTATTTCTTCAACATACTGCTTCTATAAATAAGGTTATATTATTAAAGAAGGAATCTCCAAGGATTTGAGATTCAAAATATTTTTTCTCCTAAATGTGACCAGGGTCTATTTCACAAGCCAATGAAAAATAAGCTTTCAGCTTACATGAAGAAGGAAGCTAATTGATACTCTCAAGAAATATAATCTTTCAAAGTATAGGTAGAGAAAAGCATAGATATAGCCTTCAATTGTCAACCCAAAATGATTCTCTTCTCATAGGTTAAAAAATTATTGGTCTGGCAGGTAAGTGGGTTTAAGACCAAGAGTTAACAATATCTTCCCCTCTTTGCTCCATATGAAAGCATGGGAACCAGTGAAAGAGATTCGGAATATGACAGAATCTGAGGAGATCCTGGCTTTTGGGGATCCTCTGACCACCTCCATTCCAACAAACCTGGTACCAGACACTCAATAGGAATGGTTTTCTTGCTCTACCAATATATCAACTAAACATATAAAGCCGAAATTGTTAAAAATGTGAGAAATTCATCACTGCCGGAAACATGAGGACAATTAGCTATTACTCTGCAGATTGATAAAACTAGAGGAATCAAGCATTTACCCTGCCTTTTTTGAACAAAATAAATAGGCTTCAAATCTTCATATTATCAAAGAGATGATGAGGAAAATGTCTTCCTCAAGGAAGAAGTCAGGCTAATAAATGCACAAGTAATGCTATATGCAGAAAATCACCATTCTGCAACCCTTAATGAAATAATGGAGCTAGACAATTATCATTAATTAATTCTAAAACCATTAGGTGAACAGTTAATGGGGATCCTTACAAAGAATGGCTCAGATTGACACAATGTGAACACACAGATCAATCATAGTTTCTCTGAAAGTAGAACAACCAGATGCAGTGTGCCTCCTGGTATAATTCAATAGCAAGTACCTGAAGTATTCTTGGAAAAATAAGATGAGGACCTAAATCCAAGCAAACCTCTAGTTATTATCAGTAAACAGAAAATGCAGGTGAGTTAGGAATGGTTTAAACATCATCAATAGAAAGTCTATAGGCAAAGAGATCATGGGACACTCTACAAACAAATGACAAAAATGAGTTTCAAGTAAACAAGATAAAAATTTAAATAGAAAGAGACTTATGCAATGTGTTAGACCTTGTTCGAAGGTGATTTGAAAAAATAAAAAAAGAATAAAATTACTTTTCTTTAGACACTCAGAAAAGTGATTAGAACCTGGATATTAGACATTGGTAACAGCATTTTGATATGTGTTTATGTATGTGTATGTATATACACACATACATCTTATCTGTTAGGCATTTATATGGAGGACCTACAGATAAAACAAGAATTGTAAAAGGAGATGTGTAAGACTGACAAAATGTGGATAATCATTAAAGATGGGGGAATCAGTACATGGAGATTTATTATAGTATGTTCTCTGTTTCATGGTATATTTGAAAATTTCTAAATAGAAAGATTTTCATTCAAAGAACTTTTATGTAAAAACAGTGACAGTGCAAACTTCAGTATGTCATCCTTCTTTAAAATCTGGGTAGATCTGCTAGAAAAAGGAGGAGGGAAACACAGTGAAATTGACTAGGGCAATTGACATGCTACATTTACTATACATATGGAAAAACTTATAATAAATTACTAAGTTTCCAATAATCTTTAATATTTTCAAAGAGTTCAGATTTTACATTATTTAATCATAATGTATTTTGTTCAAAATTAAAAAAAACACAAATTACTAAATAATTACAGAAAATTGAATAGGAACTACATATTCAAGGACATTTCTATTTCACTGATATTAAATTTCTTGGATAGGAGGATGCTAATATGATTATGTATAACAAAGTCCTAGTTTTGAAAGATGCCTCCTGAAAAGTTGGGGATGAAGTGTATTTATCTCTGCAATTTAATTTGAAATAATTCAGCCAAACATTTCACACACACACACACACACACACACACACACATGAACAAAAGGTAAGGAGAAACTCCATTTGTAAAATGTTAAAAGTTATTAAGTTTGTACTAAGGAAATACATGTGTTATAGTGTTCTTTCAACTTTTCTGCAGGTGTGAAACTTATTGTGGTAGATGGTTGAGGAGAAAATACAATTAAAATAAAAAGGTGAATAATCAAATTTTTACAAGTTTAAACATTAAATGCATTAATTTGATCTCATGGATCAAATAAAAAATTAAAATTTTAAATAACATTCATGAGTCCAGAGAATATTTCATATAAATATCTTCTTTAAATGGTCATTGAGGCAGGGATTGACTTGATCTTTAAGGTCTTGTTTTGTTTTTAACAACAGGAACACATGAGTATAAATATCCCAAAATAATCATCGTTATAATAAAAGCAGATGTTTAATGGCAATTAATTATTGCCAGGCAATGAACTACACATTCTACATGTATTATTTAATTTAATTCTCATGAGAAACTCATGAGAAAGTGCTATTACCTTCTGGCCTCCCAGGCTGGAAAGTGGTAGAGTCAGGTTTACCCCCCTTTCTTACTATACACAGTATAACTCCTCATCACTTTCATCTTATCCTGACCCATCAGAGTTGACAGTCCCCCTGCTTTTACAAATGAAAGGTCTACTTTAATATAATGATTTGAAGACTATAAAAATAAATTCAAAATAAGTAAAGACGTAAATTAAAGCTCTGAAACCATAGAAATCCTAGGAAAGCACAAAGGCAGTAATGTCTCTGATATTGGCCATAGCAAATTCTTTCTACATATAGCTCCTGAGGCAAGGGAAGCAAAACCAAAAATAAACTCTTGGGACTACATCAAAATAAAAAGCTTCTTCACAGAGAAGGAAACAACAAAACTAGAGAGCAACTGATGGAATGGGAGAAGATATTTGCAAATGTCATATCCAATAAATGGTTAGTATCCAAAATATATAAAGAACTTATAAAACTCTATACCCCCCAAAAAACAAATCATCCAATTAAATGGTCAGAAGACATGAATAGACACTTTTCCAAAGAAGACATACAGATGGCTAACAGACACATAAAATGATGTTCAACATCCCTTATCAGGGAAATGGAAATGAAAACTACAATGAGATATCACCTCACACCTGTCAGAATGGCTAAAAGCAACAACACAAGAAACAGTAGGTGTTGGCAACAATGCAGACAAAGGGGAATGCAAACTGGTGCAGCCACTATGGAAAACAGTATGGAGGTTCTTCAAAAAATTTAAGCAAAGAAATACCCTATGACCCAGGAATTGCACTACTAGGTATTTACCCAAAGAATACAAAAATACTATGTGGATCCTGAGAAACTTACCAGAAACCCATGGGGGAGGAGAAGGAAAAAAAAAAAAAAGAGGTTAGAGTGGGAGAGAACCAAAGCATAAGAGACTCTTAAAAACTGAGAACAAACTGAGGGTTGATGGGGGGTGGGAGGGAGGGGAGGGTGGGTGATGGGTATTGAGGAGGGCACCTTTTGGGATGACCACTGGCTGTTGTATGGAAACCAATTTGACAATAAATTTCATATATTAAAAAAAATAAAAAATAAAAAATAAAGGTATACAAGCATCCTGATGTTTAGAGCAGCATAATCTGTAATAGCTAAATCATGGCAACAGCCCAAACATCCATGGACTGATAAAGGGATAAAGAAAAGTTGGTGTGTGTGTGTGTGTGTGTGTGTGTATGCACACATACACACACAATGGAATACTATTCAGCCATAAAAAACAATGAATCTTGCCATTTAATGGATGGAGCTAAAGTGTATTATGCTAAGCAAAATAAGTCTGAGAAAGACAGAAACCATATGATTTCACTCATATGTGGGATTTAAGAAACAAATGAGCAAATAGAGAAAGAAAGACAAACCGAGAAACAGATTCTAACTATAGAGAACTAGTGACTACCAGAGGCAAAGTGGGTGGGGGGATAGGTTACATCGGTGATGGGAAATTAAGAGCATGCTTGTTGTGATGAGCACCATGTGTTGTAAGTAAGTGCTGAATCACTATATTGTACACCTGAAACTAATATTACACTGTATGTTAACTGACTGGAATTTAAATAAAGCTTAAAAAAAAAAGAATGTAGACTCTGAGGCAGTCATCCTGCAAATTAAATTCCTGTTCCAATACTTGTTGTGTTACCTTGGTCAAGTAACTTGCCCTTACTGTTCCTCATTTTCCTCAACAATAAAATGTAGATGGTACTGCTTCACAAGTCAAGAAGATTACTTGAGATAAGTGCATTTAAAGAACATAGTACTTGGAGTGCTGGGGAGGTCAGTTAAGCATCTGACTCTGGATCTTGCTTAAGTCTTCATATTGACCTCATAGGGTCATGAGTTCAAGCCCCATGTCAGGCTCTGTGCTGACAGCTTGAGATTGGGATTCTCTGTCTCCCTCTTTCTGCCTCTCGCCCACTTAAGCTTGCTCTCAAAATAAGCTTAAAAAAATAAAGTTAAAGATCATGATACAGAGCCTGTACATAGAAAGTATAGTAGGTAAACCCCCCCTTATCTGCAGAGAATACATTCCAAGACTCCCAGTGGATACCTGAAGCTGCAGGTAGTACCAAACCCTATTTATATTGTTTTTCCTACACATGCATACCTATGATAGTTTAATTTATAAATTAGGCACAGTAAGAGATTAAGAACAATAGAATAGAACAATTATAACATACTGTAATAAAAGATATATGAATGTGGTCTCTTGTTCAAACTATCTTATTGTACTGTACTTCTGCTGCTTCTAGTGATGACATGAGATGGTGAAATGCCTGCAGATGAGATGCAAGGAGGTGATTGACACACGCATGGTGACACAGAGTTAGGCTATTACAGACTTCCTGAGGATTTGCCAGGAAGGAAGATCATCTGCTTGTAGACTACAGTTGTCAGGGGGAAGTGAAACTAAGGATAAGAGGGGCCTACTGTACCCAGTAAATGTTAGATATCATTACAATGGAGGACATTCCTTACTGCAGCAGTATCATAAGATTTTGAGAAAAAGCAACAATGTTCCAAAATAAAAAGCTTGAAGCAAAAATAGGGGGCAGGCAGATACAGGAGTAGCAATATTTATCAATTGAGTAGAAGACAGTCTAAATTCAATTAGATCCCCAAGCAAAGTGCCTGGTTACTATTAAGTAGAAGCTTAGTAAATTCAGTTACTTGGCAAACGTTTAACAATTAACACCTAAGTGCTTTACAATAGAGATTTAGAGCAATATTTTACTTATTTAAAAAATAGCAGAAAAACAGTGTTTAAACTGAAACTTGTGGTCACTAATTAAAAAAGAAAAAAATCATTCCATGAAGTGAGCACACTGCACCAGATCTCCTACCATAGCAAAGAAAATCAACAAAAGAAGTATTATCAAAGAAAGGATCACCATGGATGTGTTGGAAGAATTCACCACTCTACTTAACATGGAAGGAGAAACTGTTCTAACTTATCAGGTAAAAGAAAAAGCATTAGTTCTCTTTGGGGCTTTCTGCCTTCTACAGTGGCAGCTTCAGCTTTTGGTGGCTTAGCTGCACCTCTCCTTCCTATTTTATCAAAAGAATAATTAAGAAATGAAATAATCCTTAAAGCATAAAGTATGGTCAATATATTTCCCATCCACTTACAAAAAAAGTAATTATCCAGAAAGTCATAAGCCCTAGCTAAAACCTGGATCGTACAATCTTTATTTTTTCCAAAAGGGAAGTTAATAAGAAGTAAAGTAACAAAGTCTCTCTGGGCAATTTACCACAGATTCTAAAGAGGAGAGCACAGAATTGAAGTTAACAGAAATAGTGTTCGCCTCCTGCATTCTACATCTGCATTAATGACATGCCTAGGGTTACCTAGGAACCTAAAATACAAAAGAAAATTAGAATATAGTTTTGCTGTAAAAAAAAAAAAAAACAAAACCAAAAAATATCATGTAAATACCAAAGACTGGGTACAATCATTCTTAATTATTTTTAACTATAATATTCCCTCCGCAGCCTTGGGTTCATATTTCTGAGTACCCCCTTGATAAAATAATTTACGGAAGCAGAATTTATGAGCCTATGTGGAAAAAGAGTTATGAGAACAAAACCATATTTGACATAGTATTTTAATAGGTTTATTATTCACCAAAATAAAACAATAGCATGTATTGAAGAAATAACATATTATTCTACATAAAAGGAAAAATATGAGTGATACATAGACTTCTTAGAAAGATGACTTTTTTAATAGGAAAAGAAACCTCTTAAAGGACCCTGTCCTTAGGGAATACTTAGGGAGTGGACTGGATAAGCAAGCATAAAACAGAAGGAGAAATTACTGTGCATGATGAATGAATAAGAATCTACCAAGTGGGACTGTGGGCTGTGAGGGTGAAGAAGAGGCTACAGATGAGGGAGGCGACTGGAGACAATATGGAAGAGAGGATCAATCAAACATTTTATCTAGAAGGGGGAATGATGGGGACCTTACTAGGGCAGCTGTTTATTATCCACTTTAAAGTCACTTATTCTGTAGCACGCCTGTATGGCTCAGTCAGTTAAGCGTCTGAGTTTGGCTCAGGTCATGATCTCACAGTTCATGAGTTCAAGGCCCTGCATCAGGCTCTGTGCTGACAGCTTGCAGCCTAGAGCCTGCTTTAGACTCTGTCTTCCTCACTCTCTACCCCTCCCACACTCATGCTCTCTCTCTCTCTCTCAAATAAATAAATGTTAAAAGATAAAATTAATAAATAAAATCACTTACTCTTCAATTTTCTAATCCCAAGCCAAAACATCCAAATCTTCACTAAAGTTCTCTTAAAAGCAGCCGACCACCTTGTCTGAGGGGTGTATTATGAGATATAGATATTGGATAAATCTGAGAATAAAAGAACAATTGCAACAGATGAAATGTAAAAATTGGTAGAAACAGGAATCACTATCTGGAGTAAATGTGAGCATCTCCTTCACTTAATCCTCAGACATCGAAAGGAATGCTGGACTTAAGCTAAATTTATTTGAATTGACAAAGAAGGACAAAGAGCCTTGACATCACCCCATCTCCTCAAATTCTCCATTCTCTAAGAATAAAATTCCAACCACATTTTGCTTTTGGTCAGTGTTCAAAAGTATCTTACACCACATACAAAAATCAACTAAATGGATCAAAGACTTGAACATAAGACATGAAACCATAAAAGTCCTAGAAGAAAACACTAGGGAAATCTCTTTGACAGGGTCTTGACAATGATTTTTTTGGAAGGACACCGAAACCAAAGGCCAAAAGCAAACCAACAAGTGGGACTATATCAATCTGAAAAGCTTCTACACAGCAAAGGAAACCACAAAATAAAAATGCAACCTATAGAATGGAATACGATATTTGCCAATCAGATATAGGATACATAGTTAATATCCAAAATATATAAAGAACTCAAAACTATATAGCAAATATAGATTTCTCCAACTAAAACAAAGGGCTGAGGACCTGAAGAGCCATTTTTCCAAAGATGACATATAAATGGCCAACAGGTACATGAAAAGGTACTCAATATCAGTTATCAAGGGAATGCAAATTCAAATAATGAGATATCAGTTCACACATGTTAGAACATCTAGCATCAAAAAGACCATAGTAGCAAATGTTGGTGAGGACGTTGAGAAAGGGGAACCCTCTTGCATTGTTGACGGGAATGCAAATGGGTGTAGTCGTGGTGGAAAACAGAATGGAGGCTCCTCAAAAAACTAAGAATAGAACTGCCACATTATCCAGCCATTCCACTTCTGGGTATAGAACCAAAGGAAATAATAAAAACAGGATATCAAGGAGGTATCTGCACTCCCATGTTCATTGCAGCATTATTCATAATAGCCAAGATCTAGAACTAAGTGCCTATCAATGGATAAACAAGATGTGGTGCACGTGCACACACACACACACGTGTGCACTAGAATATTATTCAGCTGTAAGAATGAAATCTTGCCACTTGTGAAAACACAGATGGACCTTGAAGGCATTATGCTAAGTGAAGCCAAAGAAAAACACATACTGCATGGTATCACTTACAAACGGAATCTTAAAAAAAAAATGTCAAATTCTTAGAAACAGAAAAGTAGTTGCCAGGGGCTGGAGGTGAGGAAAATAGGGCAAGGTTGGCACGAGGGTACAGACTTTCAACTATAAAGTGAATATGATCTAAGGTTGTAACATAAAAAAAAATGGTGACTATAGTGCATAACATGGTGTTGTATAGCTGAAATTTGCTACGAAAATTATGTTTTCTCCAAACAAAAACAAACAAACAAATACAAAGATAAATATGTGAGGTGATGGATGTGTTAATTACATGGGGGCATCTTTTCACAATATATACGTACATCAAATCCAATCTCTAGAATGTACACTTTTGGTATTTAACAATTTTACTTGTCAATGATACATCGATAAAGCTGGGGGAGAAAAGGCAGTATGTCCACAGCCCTTCAGTCAAACATGGAGGGTTTTTTGTTTTTGTTTTTTAATTACTGAGAGCAAAATCAAGTTTCCTTGAGTAAGAGAACTGATGCTTAAGTAACATATACTTCTGAAATTCTTTTAAATCTGTAAAGATATACAATATAAATCTTAACCTTAATACTTGTGTCCAACAAATGTGTGATTAGTGAGAAATTACCCTGTGGTGTACTTCATAGCCTAGAAATCTAAAATATTTCTGGTATGAGGGGTGCCTGGGTGGCCCAGTTGGTTAGGCGTCCAACTTCGGCTCAGGCCATGATCTTGTGGTCTGATCTGTGAGTTTGAGCCCCACATCGGGCTCTGTGCTGACAGCTCAGAGCCTGGAGCCTGCTTCAGATTCTGTGTCTACCACTCTCTGTGCTCTTCCCCTGCTTACATTCTGCCTCTCTCAAAAATAAACATTAAAAAATTTATAAAGTATTTCAGGTATGAAATTTAATGATTCCAAGTTCTATAATATATAGATGACCTTAAACCTTGAGTTTCTGTGAAACTCATTTGAATAAAGAACATGATCATTTATTTTCTGCTACAAAGGATTCTGAAAATCCTTACATAACTCAAGGGAACAAAATTGGTAAAGTATCAAACTATAAACCAATAAGGTTTTGTTGTTTTTTTGTTGTTGTTTTTTTTTTTTATTGCTGTAAAAGATGTTGCATTCTCTGGCCCTTTTTTCCCCCATATTCTCTAAGCTTCTGCCTCAAGCACTATTAACTTGGGCCCTAAATAATTTATTAAAATTCTATATATTTTGAGATCTCTTTATTTGGAAGAAAAATCAAGAGCCACTAATAAGGTAGAATATTAATATCTTAAATTGCTGAGAAAAAAATGAGTTTTTAAAAAGGCTAGATAATTTCAAAGTTGAATATTTGCTTATTAATAACCTAAGTAGGATACAACCCTAACAGTATCTAATACTTTAAAGAGAGAGAGAGAGGGAGAGAGAGAGAGAGAGAGAGAGAGAGAGAGAAGTAGAGAAGGGGAGAGGGGCAGAGAGAGAGAATTCTAATCTAATCAGGCTCCACACTCAGAGTGGAGCCCAACACAGGGCTCAATCCTATCATCCTGGGATCATGACCTAAACTGAAATCAAGAGTCCAAACACTCAACTGACAAAGCCACCCAGGAACACCCTTATCACCTTCTTATTTTATTTGCACATGGTCTACACCCAGGACCATGAAATCAGGTAATCATCATTAGTATTAGTAAACACAATTTGAAATCTAATGATCAGTAATAACATAGGTTCTAAGGATCCATGCTGTAGACAGCTGAGTTAGAGGCAGGGTTTTGTAATATTAGTCATTTATAAATTGAAAGTTTCCAAGTTTAAGAAAGAATAACAATCCACAATATCAGCTAATCTTATGTCTTTTAGTCAAATGCAATAAATATTAATTGATAAAATTGGAATACCAATAAAATTTAAACACACACACACACACACACACACACACACACACACACACAAAATCCATGAAATGATGAATACAGGACCCAAGAGAATGGCTTTCTCTGGTGGAGGGAGACAGGGGGATGGACAAGGACAACTGATGATTAAATATAGGATAATCTGGAGATCCTGGCTTTGTTTTGCACAGTGAGTTTGCAGGCGCTCATTCTATTATTAAAAGGGAAAGAAGGAAGATTACCCATGTATAGACCAATAATGATTGTGTTTTGAACCAAGGATTATCATTAATATAATCCCGGGCACTTGAAGTCCAAAGGTGTGTGGAGGAACTTTTAGAATTCACCTTTGCTATAAACATTTAGGAAATATATTCTTACATAATCAGTATTTTTGCTTTATTAAAATGAATGAATGTTTTTCTTTCTAATGAAGAAACCTACTAAATGAAACAGAATCACTGAAAAGGTCTTGAGAGAATACTTTGAAAATGTCTTTTTAAATAGGACTTTAGAAGCAAGCATACATTTAGAAATTTTGGCTAACATCTGTGAAATTGCACTTATATTTAAACAGAACTGTGAATGTCTCCCCAGGGCACCTACCATTCTATTTTAATTATGCCGCTTAAAAAAAACTGTTTTAACATCTAACAAAGCACACATGATGTGAAAACACTTGTTAAACCACCTCCACAGTTTTAACAATAAAACAAATATGAGATCATTGCATTTCTTAAGATTCATTAGATGAGAATTAGTGCATTGGCATGGTTTTTGGAAAACATTTGCCCTTGATATCGTTTCATATATATTTGCTATTTGGAGGGCCCCTTTCAAATTTGCTTTACACAAATTCTATATTAAAATCACAAGATATCATAAAATAAAGCTGTGTTATAATGGTAGCACAAAATTACTCAAGAAATTCCAAATAAATAACATGCTATCCGCTGAGAATAAAGTCATGTTTTTGTATCAAAAACTGTCAGCCTAAAAAACAAGTTATAGGTTTTTGCTCATTTGTTTCATATTAAAAACATTTAAATATGCTAACTTTAAGACACAAGAAAACATAGGTCACAAGTGTAAATAAGTTGAATTACTTACTTCTTGGGAATAATTCTCCCGTGGAGAAGCTTAAGTTAGTTATATTCCCAAGCCACTTGTTTAGGCTGTCTTCTACTTTTACAGATAGAACACTTTACAAAGTTCAAGCACAGTCCTAGATACCCAAAAAACATCAAATTTCAGTCTGGAAACATTTTGACTTTCATTTGCAGTATATTACGGGAATTCTCAGGATATACTGGTACACCTCAATAAGAACTTGGTTAACTAGTGAGTGATGAATCTCCTAAGTGACAGATAATTCAGGCAATTTTACATTTCTCTTGCAAAATAGACACAGATCCAAGGACAACTCTCTTGGGAAAGAGATATTAACTTTTTTTTTTTAACGTTTATTTATTTTTGAGACAGAGAGACAGAGCATGAATGGGGGAGGGGCAGAGAGAGAGGGAGACACAGAATCGGAAGCAGGCTCCAGGCTCTGAGCCATCAGCCCAGAGGCTGACCCGGGGCTTGAACTCATGGACCGCGAGATCGTGACCCGGGCTGAAGTCGGACGCTTAACCGACTGAGCCACCCAGGCGCCCCAGATACTAACTTTTTAAAAACACTCTGCTCTTCCACAATCTTACCTCTGAGATAATATATTGTGAACACTCTATCAGAGTGGAGATATTTTCTTCCTTTGTATGAATTATTCAAAGTGAGAGTGAATGAAAATATTTTTGCCTGTAGGCTTATCGTAGAAGGTAGAGTAGAGTTCCTGAACCTTCTTTTGGGTACCCTCTGGATCACCAAGACAGGAAAACAGACCTGGGCTTACAACAAAGCTTTTGAAGGGATGTGTGGTTGCCTTTTTTACCATTCCCATCCGATACTCTCCAGAATTCAAGCTTAACCTCACTGGTGGTTAGAGAAGATAAGGGATCCTGTCAATTAAGGTAAAGATGGAAGATCCCAATTCCTTTTTAGGATATCTAGCTACAGAAGAGCAATGGCTTTATGAGCAGGATTGTTTTGTGTTTTCCCATATGTACATCTTTGTAAAGTATTTTTATATACTCTTTAAAATACCCGGGGAGAGCTCATATGTTTAGTCACAGAATAGCATATATTATATGCCATGCACTATCGTATTTACTGAGAGTTTGAGTAAGAGAGCCAAGGGGCTTATATTCTAGAAGAGTCAGTGGAGACAGGCCATTCAGGACATGCAGAGGTGGGCCATGGTTAGAGAAGTTTAGGAAGCACACTGGAAATGTGCTTTATTCAGAGTTGCAGGAAAGAGTCATCTAAGTGGAGACATGAAGAATGAATAGGCATTATCCAAGTAATGGAGGAGGAGGTGGGAGGAAGTAGAACTACAGACAAGTAATCTGCATATAAAAGAAACTGGGATGGTTTGAGATTGAAGGAAAGACCTAGATCTTTGAAACCAATGTCTAACGAGCTAAGTCTTGGCTGCCTGTCTGGACGAATTACAGAACTTCTCTTGACTTATTTCCTCATTTTCAAATAGCAGTGTTAGGAAAATGAAATGACGTTACATGTGATCTACCAAGGACAGCACAGGTTTCTCATAATTGTTAGATTTTTCCTGCTGTTACTTTTTCCAATCCACATCCCTGTATTTTCGTGGATTTTATCACATTTATTTATTATTAGTATTTGCACAACTCAGAAAAAACAAGGAAAAGAAGAGGCATTTTATTTTTTTCTTTTTCTTCATCCTTCCCTCCACAATCAACCACAAGCTATTGACATTGGATTGGTAGACACCATACCTAGCTGATGCCCCTTGTGTCTGCTCCACTCCCCCATCACTCTGAACCCTATCATGTGCTCCAGATACATGGTAGGTGGTAAATAAATAAGTAGCTGTACTCTATCTTCCCTCAAATGGATTATTTTACCCACCCCAACATTTTCCATTTAGTATTTTCTAGACTCCTCTATAGTACTATGACACGATCAAACCTTTTTTCTAAATGTATAATTTAGCCTTAGGCTCCATTCTACCCAGGAATAGATAGCAAATGATTGGAGAAATTGAGGTCAGCAGTGTTTTTTTGTTTATATCAGAGTCACTCAACCTGGGCACTATTAACAATTATAACAGATAATTCTGTGTTATGAGGGGATTTCCTGGTTGTTTAGCAATGTCTGTGGCCTCTATCCACACGTCTGTATTACTTCATTCCTAGTTGTGACAAGGAAATGTCTCCAGATATAGCCGTGTGTGTGTGTGTGTGTGTGTGTGTGTGCGTGCGTGTCCTAGGAGTCAATCCCTTCATTTATTGAGAAACAAACCTATACTATAGACAGCATTCAACTCAAAATAACTTTTATCATGGAGGGAACAGACTTTTTTTAATTAACAAAGATTAGGTAAATTCTGAAGTTTGAAGAGAACAAAAATTAAACAAGGTATTTGATGCTACAACATTTTACCAACGTAGCCAATTCCGTATTCACTTCTGTCAAAATAGGGACATACTGACTTAATTGGTGGGTCGCCCAAGTGACAACTGTTAGGTTTTCTGATTTAGAGAACTGAAGTCTCAAGATCAAGAGATCTCTAATATAAGATCACCTCAGGAGACAAGAAGTTGGAAGGGATAGAAAATTCTTTGCCTCTTGGTTTGTTATGATCAGGTTAATATTGAAGAATAGCTTGAGTTTCCAGCTCATCTTGCTTCAGACAGCCTGAAGATCAAGAATAATCACTGACAGCTGGGTCGATATTGACAAGAAAATTATATTGGAAGCTTGAAGCCGTCTATATATTTTATGCTTGAAGTCAGAAAATATTTAATTTCTTTCCTAGGATGCCTGAAAGATGACTTTCGGGCTAATTGCTAACATTGAAGTGAAAATGTTGTGTGTTTCTCTGATGTTAATTGGTTTACTTTTCAGAATTTCAAAAATCAGATTTACCAATGAATATATTTACCACTAAATATAATTTTAAACAATACTAAAATGGGTATTCAAATTGAAGTTAACATATATATGATTTCTGATATTTATCTGTTTCTTCTAATATGTCTTGAATCCTAGGTACACTTTACTTTTGCTTCAATGCCCTAGAGAAGGATTTAATTCATCTCTCTGAAATTCTGTGTCTGTGGGTTTGTGTGTGTGTGATAAGCAGTGTATTATATACAGTGGCACAATGGGTTTTATTACCATTTGGGGGGGGTCATTTGGAAAATATAAGCCTTTTTAGGCAAATGCTATTCATTGCTGAGACTGTTAAGGCCAGCCACACACGTTTCTATTGATCTATTAATTGTACAGAGCTCCTCAGAATGATATTGCTTTAACCTTTTCTGTCCCTGCCTTTTTCCCTCTTTCTTTCTTTCTTCCTTTCTTTCTTTCTTTCTTTCTTTCTTTCTTTCTTTCTTTCTTTCTTTCTTT
>NC_064807.1:34288157-34408151 GCF_023721935.1 Panthera uncia
TTTCTTTCTTTCTTTCTTTCTTTCTTTCTTTCTTTCTTTCTTTCTTTTCTTCTGCTCCAAATGGATCTTCAGATTTCTGCATACTCTAAATACTTTAAATGAGCAATTCTCCCTTTCCACTGGTACCTTTGTTCAATCTTAAACTGTTTTCTACAGTCACATTTGGAGAGTGCACTGAAAGATTTCTCTGGTTAAATTAAGATTCCTCAGCAAAATTCTCTTTAGCCATTTTTAAAGGGTGCCTGAAAATCCTTGAGCAATGAAGTGAAACTTTATTCAACTATGTTTTCTTTTTTAATTCATTCTATATGGGAAAGAATTAAGTATTAAGTATTTTTTAATTGCCTGATATTTCAGAATTCAGACATTTAAAGAAAAATCAAACAAGAGCAATTACTTTGAGATAATCATCTTATCAATTCACCAAAACAACCAGCACTTGATAGTCAGCTATTTTAACACTAGCCTCTACTATCAACCTGAGTCCCTAACTATTGATGTTTCTAGAATTACTATTGTGCCTATCTCCAATCAGGAGTAATTCCTTCTTCCCTAGTTCCCTGCTCTTGTAACAAGATTAAGAGCTTTGTTGGACTTGGTTTTGAGTCCAAGCTCACGGAGCCCACTTAGATTATTTCTCTGCCTCAGCATTGTCATCCTTTGTGAACAGAATATATCTAACTCAAGTGTTGTTGTGAAAATAGATGGTTATATTAAGAACCTTTGATGATACCTGAAACTTTCAGATCCATCATCAAGCTTTGGGACCATAGAAAATGGCTGGAGGGATTTTTACAACTGTATAGATGGGTTGTATTGAAGTTCCTCTGTCACTGTACCTCACTCTATAAAAACACAGAACCCTGCAACTGAACTCTCAGAGGGGCCCTGTAGCCTGTTTTATCCAATGAAATGTTAGCAAAAGTAGAAACTTGAAATATGCTTGAATGACTGGGTTTTCATGCTCTTACACCTCTATCCACCATAGGAACATGTCTGGGCTAGCCTGCCAGAGAAATGGAAAATCACTAGAGCAGAGTCAAGTCACCTGGGACACCCCCTGGACTTGTAAGCCTCATCCAACAACCATCACCCCACAACCCACTCCACCATGGACTTCACAGTACCCTTTAACAAAGGTCACTTTCAAGTCCTTTAACATGTGTAGAGTTGAAAGGATATAGACAAGCTACTATAAAGTAAAAAATGCCTAATAACTCTGTATTTAACATCATACACATATTTAATATCCATTTGTATTACATATATGTCCATATATGTTGGAAACTTCTTTAAAAACTGCTCCTTCAATTTGCCCCTCCACCACCTGCATTTCTCCCCACTGCATTTCCTGTTTTGATCCAACCTGTCATTTCTCTCAAGAGTCTAAAAAAGGCCTAAGTTGGGATGCTTTCCAGATGCTTAGTAAGCACTGACTGAACTGACCCTGAAGAAATTGCTTCAGAGGATTTCCCCCACCATTTTTTCTTGTATCTATTTGCTTTATTCACAGTTTATATTTGGCCACAACTTGGTTAAAGCAGTGTTCCAAAGGGTAAAGTTGGTTTCCTCTGTTGAGAAAGTAATATTCCTAGGGTTGAGGAAGGAAAGTTCCAACACATATTTTTTCCTTCCTCAGAGGACTTTAATTCAGAAGTTCTGGGTATAGAATGGATATTTAACCTAAATTAAGTAACTTCTATGAAGAAGAAAATAGGGTTTTGTTGGTGGCATTTCAGGTTTTGAGCATCACTATTGAGCATCTTGTCGGAGATCTCTGTTTAAGTTGTGCATGGCATGACTTTATGCTCCTGTTGTCTAGCAGGGAGCTTTGCATCTGTGTGCACATGTCCCCTGCTCCTCACACTAGGAGTCAAAGCTGGTCTGTCATAGTGCTGATACTTTAACAGGTAGTTCACAGGAGAGATAGGTTTATTTTTCAAGCCTCCCTTTTTGCTGCAAAACATCTAAGCACAAATTCAATTATTTCCTATTTTCTGATAGACACATCGCCTTATTCTAAGAGAAAAGTTAGAAATTTTTTAAACATAAGCAGAACAGGCTTTAAAGGAAAAAAAATCTAGAAAATTATATTCAAAAAATAGACAAAAGGATCTGAGGAGGAGGGTAAGAAAGAACAAGAAAGAAACAAGAAAAACCAGAAAGTATAGAAAATGTCTGGGGGTGCCCGGGTGGCTCAGTCAGTTAAGTGTCAGACTTCAGCTTGGGTCATGATCTCATGGCTCATGGGTTCTGTGCTGACAGCTGAGAGCCTGGAGCCTGCTTTGGATTCTGAGTCTCCCTCTCTATCTGCCCCTCCCCCACTCATGCTCTGTCTCTCTCTCTCTCAAAAATGAACATTAAGAAAAAAATTTTAGGGGGGCCTAGATGCCTCAGTTGGTTAAGCGTCTGACTTCGGCTCAGGTCATGATCTCATTGTTCCTATGTTCAAGCTCCACGTGGGCTCTGTGCTGACAGCTCTGAGCCTGGAGCCTGCTTCTGATTCTGTGTCTCCCTCTGTCTCTGCCCCTCCCCTGTTTGCACTCTCTCTCTCTCTCTCTTTCAAAAATAAATAAACATTAAAAAGAATTTAAAATGAGAAAAGAAAAAAATTAAATCATAGGATACTAAATATAGATCAAGGTTTCAGATACTTTCCGGTTTTTACTCTCAATGCTCAAATTCCTGAATTGTAAAACAAGGACTCAGACTAGTCTTTCAGGCAGCAAAATGTTCTCTAAGTAAGAAAGGGCCGAGGTGAGATATACCTTTGTTAACCCTTAGTAAAAAATCTAACATGGCTGTTAGAAAAGGGAGGAAGAAGAGTAAAGTATTCTCCAGACTCAGAAGCACTTTGAGAACGGGGTTGGGGGGGAAGGCAAGCTACTTCATACCTTTTACAGAATAACTTAATGCATGGGGTTCAAGGGAGAGGGAACCACAGAAATATGTCAAACAGTTCACAACTACTCTCCACAAAGTCTGATCCTTGACCCAGAGCTTTTATAGAGTAAGGAGCTCATTAAGGTGAGTTTGAAGGGTAGTTAACTAAAGTGAAGCCTGCTGTGCACCAATCAGATCTACTAGTTATCTAAAGTAGTACCACCCTCTCACCAGTCCAGTCTCCTAGTTATCTAAAGTGGTGCCACCTGTGTGATAGCCCTATCCGCTAGTTATCTAAAGCACCTTCTGAGCACCAGTTTAGGGAAGATGAGAATAAACCTTCCCAAATTCTGGTCAGGCATACTTGAACCTCCATGGGGCTGGAACAGGTAGCCTCAAGGGAGGTCATTGGGTGGCATGAACAAGATGGAGTTGGTGCTGTTTTAGTACTTCTACAGTAGTGTCTAATGAAACATTTCATACAGACAAAAAACTGGAGACTTTTTTTCTCCACAAATTTGTTACATTTTTAAAAATTAATGTTTATTTATTTTTGAGAGAGAGAGAGAGAGAGAGAGAGCGCCAATGGGGGAGGGGCAGAGAGAGAGGGAGGGAGAGAGGGAGACACAGAATCCAAAGCAGGCTCTAGGCTCCGAGCTGTAAGCACACAGCCCGATGCGGGGCTCGAACTCACGAATTGTGGGATCATGACCTGAGCTGAAGTCAGAGGCTTAACCGATTGAGCCACCCCGGCACCCCAAATTTGTTACATTTTTAGAAAAATTTGCCATATTACTTAAACAACAACAAAAACAAATTTTACACTTTTAGAGAAGTTTCAGGATGACAGCAGAAGTGAGGAGAAGGCACAGCAATGTCTCATATACCCTCTGCCTCTACACATGCACTGCTGCCCCCGTTATCAACCTCCCCCCACCAAGGTAGTATGTTCGTTCCAATTGACGGAACTCTGTTGACACATCATAATCACCCAAAGTCCAATCTCAGAGAATTTTAAAGCACTTGCTACAGATCCCCTCCATCACATACTATAGCTTCTCAGGGGAGCCTTACCTCAGCAGCCTCATAGGAGGCTTGTGGATGTGTGACCTACATGACAAAAGGGATTTCCTAAATTTGATTAACTTATACATCTTGAGATGGGGAGATCATCCTGTATTATTTGGGTGAGCCCAAGGATATCATAAGAGTTCTTATAAGGGAAAGAGAAAGCAGGGCAGTTAGAGACAGATAGAAAAGGAAGCAAAGGTTGCCTTGTTCTGGGGCCACAAGGAAAAGACTGTGAGCAGCCTCTAGAAAAGGCAAAGCAGGGAATGATGCCCTAGAGACTCCAGAAGGAACATAACTCTGCCAACCCATTTTATATTTCTGACCCTCAAAATTATGTATTTGTATATTTTTTGAGCCACTAAGTTTTTGGCTCATTTGTTTTAGCTGCAACAGGACACAACTGTGCTGCCCAAGATAAAGGCCTACCTCAAAGATATTTATGGATGTGAATTTTGCCTAACATAGTGGATTACAACTGATACATTATACAAACTCTCATGTTGAGAAGAATGATTTCAAGTTGAAATTAAAAGGACACATTACAACTTGACCAGAGACCTCTGAACTTCTAAACTACTGTACATAGGAAACAGGCTGAGAAATTTCCTCACTTATATACACCAGTGACTTATTATACAAAAATAATGATGCCAAAGGGATATATCCAAGAGATGGCAGAGGACAACTCTAGAGACCGAGATTGAGCCATAATCAAGGAATTGACAACACGTGTCCAGCTGGATGTCGGAAATGCTATATAGCAATGACTGCTGTGGGTATCTAGTTTTCTCTGAATCAGAATATCTGTACAGATCTCCTTAGGTCTCCTTAATTCACAGGGGTTCCAAGGAGCTTTCTCAGGAACTGCAATGCGAAGAGCACTATCAAACATGCACATGGTTTGAATAAAAGAGCTTAGACCTTGAATCTGAGACTGTTGCCATAAAAAAGTGGGGAGGGGGAGAATAGTCCTGGAGAAGGCTTCCATAACAAAGTATTACAAATTGGGTAGCCTAAACAACAGAAATACATTGTCCCACAATTCTGAAGTCTAGAAATCCGAAATCAAGGTATTCTAAAGACTGGTTCCTTCTGAGGGCTGTGAGGGAAGGATCTACTCCAGGCCTCTCCTGGCTGACAGATGGTCATTTTTTGTCTCTCACATCTTCCTTCTATGTGTGTGTCTGTGTCTAAAGCCTCCTTTTTTGTAAGAACACTCGTAATATTGGATGAAGGGCCACTGCAAGTGACCTCATTTTAATTTGATTACTTCTATAAAGCCTGTTTCCAAAGGTCACATTGTGAGCTAGCAGAAAGTCGGACTTCAACTTATGAATTTTGAAATGACACAATTCAACTCACAAAATAAACACATAGGTTTTTAACGAAGAGGTAACCCTAAATGGGACACGAGGAGTAAAGAAGCAGATTCCTCACACATATTTGGGTGAAGAACATTAGAAGCCTGAGAACTCCATGTGCCAAGGCTCTGAGTTGGTGATTTATCAGAATTCAGGTGCATGTGTGTACTAGTGATTGATTTAAGGCCCCCGGCCCCAAATGCACATTACATTGTCCATTCTGTGACAGAGCTGGACTCTAAAGATTTCTCCTTTGCCAACTGGCCTGATGCTAATTTTGCTTTGTCAGTAGAGGGTGCTGGAGGCACATGGCAGGAGTTAAGGCTTTTCTTCCTGGTTCCAGGGTATGCTTCTTAAAAAATCCCTGCATTGTAGAAGGTCTCTCTCTGCAGGGCCAGGTCCTTGAAGTGTGAGCGGCTTCTGCAGTGGCAGTAGCCAGCAACACATGGCACACCCTACCCCCATAGGTAGTTTCTAAGGAAACCCAGAGGATGCATTACCAGCAACTCTGGCTAGCATGGCAATGTAATAAACTCCATCCAGTAAACTATGACCACACCCTCACAATGAGGCCTGGATCTTAACCCCAAAGATGTTCTTCTTTTAAACTGGTTCCTTTCTTGGGTGTCCTGTGTTAGCTCTAAGTGTTGTGACTATGCCTTATATATCCCTAAATTCTTTATATATTTGATAACTCCTTATTAGGCAATCACAATTACTACAATACCCTGTTAAAATTAAGAATTCTTTATATTAAATTGTTCCTAATCTAATGACAGTGTGATTTCTGTCTCCTCATAGGGCCCTGACTTAGGTATTATGCCAGAACTTATTGAAATATCATCAGGCAGATTGGAAGGCAGAGTGTGGGCTCTATAATGGGACTCAAGGAATGATTCTCAGTACGATGCTGTAAACTAGCCCACAGGATGCTACTATCTCTGCCAAAAATGAGAGAAATCAGGAAGCAATTGATGCATTTTCCAGGAAAACTTCTGTTTAGCTTCAATCCAAGGAAGGGGAGGCAGGTGATGACTTCAAAAACATACTGTGCCTTCTAGGTTGCCATATAAAGCCCCATACTCTTCAAGCACTGCTGGTTCTCTTCTCTCTTGTTCTATTTAATATCAAATTTCCACTTTACATGAAAACATCAGAGTAGCTGAATCTAAATTACACTGGAATGGGGGGAGGGAGCACCATTATCTATAGTCCAGAAAGTAAAAAGTAGAAAGAAAAAAAAAAAAAAAAGGTAAATGGAAAAGCCAATTGATTTTGTCTCTTCCCAAAAACCTCCATGGAAGCCAAAGATTTTACTTTTATCTAATCAACAAGAGCTGGGTCATATGGCCATGTCTTGCTCAACTATTAAAAAGTGGCTAGGAAAAAGGGAAATGTGGAAGGGAGTGGAGTGAGTCAACCAACAGTATATGCCCACTTATGTATATAAGTCCTGTTCTCTTCTCCAAAACAACCCTAATTGACCTTTCCCAGTGGTGTGGAGATACGAACGACAGGAGGTTTGTATAAAATGGGTCATAAACTTTCTATAATGTTGGACTTTTGAATCTTTAAAAATTAATGAACAACGGAGAAACAATATTTATATTTCAAGTAATAAATGACATCAGGAAAATATTTAACTTTTTAAGCACAGGCTTATTATTCGGTAAAGATTGTGAGCAGTTTGTCATCCAGCACATAGAGAAAGCCATTACTAACACACAGGCTACAGTTTCTTCTTCCATATAAGAGCTATATATTTGTTCTACATGTTTTCACTGATTTGAACATATATATATATATATATATATATATGAACTTATTTTCTTGGCAACACATTCAAATTTACCTATTTTTAAAGGCTGATATAAATCTATTCTGTTTAACCAATTAGATATTGATGGTAATTTAGAGAAAGATGATTTCCTTTTGAGACTCTTAAACACAGATTGCTGTCAAATACATGATACTTAATATTTGTAATTCAAGAAAAGAAATACAATTTTTCAAAAAACATGACTGCATTGTATGCATGCTGGCACACAAAACTCACACAAAAGGCTAAATATGAACCACGTATAAATATAGTTAAGTGTCAAAACATTTAAATTCTCATCAATGTATGTATATATTGTATATATAGAGAGAGCAATTTATGCTCTTTTTTTTTTTTACCAGATAGGATTTAGCAAGCTTGTAAATTTAGTTTAAAAATTAAAACATTTACCTCATAGTTTTGTTACCACTATCTTCTAAAGTTGAGCATAGAAAACAGAAATGATGTCTCCACTCAGATGAAATAGGTTGAGAAGGGACTAAACTTAAGTTTACTTTCAATTGCTTCTATTGACACATTTATTCACTTAATGAGCATTTACTGAGTGACTACCATGCACCAGGCCCAATAATTAATAAGTACATAAGTAAATATATCTTAGGTCACATAATAAGCTGTATGAAGAAAAATAAGTCAGCAAAAGGGACACAGAGAAAGGGAGAGGAATAGATATTTAAATAGTCCTGGAGTCTATTTAGTCAGCCTCACTGAAATGACCTCTGACCTAACAGAGGTGAAGGAACAGACCATGCTGGCATTTGAGGAAGAACAATCTATGCCTAGTGGGGATAGGACATTGAGGTCCAGAAAAAGTAAAAACCCTGTGTGTGTGTGTGTGTGTGTGTACTTGCTCTGCTCAGGAAGAACAAGCAGGTCTGGAGCACCGGGAACCTGACGGTGAGTAGATATACAGGAAGTCAAAATTGTAGGTGGAAGTCAAAGCATCCAGAACATTGTGGGCACTTGTTATGATGTTTGGCTTTTACTCTGAGTGGCATGGGAAAACCGAAGCATTTTGAGCAGGACTATGATGACTCCACTCTCTGCTGGTCAAACAGAGACTTTGGTGGGGAGTAGGAGTAGCAAAAGCCAGTGATGAGGTACATTAGTTAGGAAGCCGTTATAATAGCCTGGTTAAAGATAATAGTGGCTTGTCCATAGAAATAGTAGCAGAGGTATTGGGAAATGGTATTATATTGGATATAATTTGAAGGTAACGTTAATAAGATTTAATAAGTAATTAATTTGGGGATATGAGAGATAAAATGAGTAAAGGATGAATCACTCCAAATTTTTCAGTTAGAGCAAAAGGAAGGATATATTCACCATTGCTTATGTTGGGATAAATTGGATAAGGGTGTTAGATCAGAAATTCAGTTGTGGGCATAATAAACTTGAAGTGCACATCAGACATCCAAGTAGACATGTTGAGTAGTCAGTTGGAGGTAACAGTGTGAAGTTCAGCAGACAGCTTCAAGATAGAGATAGGCATTGGGGAAATATTAGCATACAGATGATATTTAGAGCTATGTGACTAAATGAATCACTGCAGTTAATGTTACTAATGCCTGGGATATGTCAGTCATTGTATTAGGGCCTTCCATATTTAATACCCACACCAATTTTGTAATGAAATGGAGCCCAAGAGAGATCAAATAAATTCCCACAGTTATATAACTAGAAAATATTCATTTCAATGTTACCTGAAAGTAAAATCTATTCTTCCATGAGAGTAGACACACTGCATTCCTTGCTCTAAATGCATTGAATGTTATTCCCACATGACTGTAGAAAGGCCACTAATGTTTAGATCTAAAAAGCATGCTGATTTCCCTACTGTTAAAGAAACAACAGATTGAAAATGGAGTCACTTGTGCTAAGCCCCACGCCAGCAAACCAAAACTTAACAGCAACCTAACTGCAGTTTCAGCCTTGTCCAGGAATGTGACCTTTAATCAGTCAGTCTGGAATTTCCTGGCCAGCATTAGTGAGGTGATTGGCCTGATCTCTGATCAGCCCCTGCCTTCCCCACAAAGGGAAGGTGGCATTGTTGGAAACAATATTTTCTTTTGTTTTTGACCTCCTCATCCCTCCCTCTACTCCCATTCTCTGTCTAAAAACCTTCCATTTTACACCATTCCTCAGAGTTCTTTTTTATTTGCTAGACAGGATGCTGCCCAACTCATGAATAATTGAATAAAGCCAACTAGATCCTCAAATTTACTCAGTTTATTTATTTATTTATTTATTTATTTTTTAACACTACCTTCTGCTATCTCCACTTACCAAACTTTCCTCCCATTTCAGGAAATGTTAGCATCCTATCCCTCTGATTTCCTCCAAACCCTAATATTCTTGTTGAGAGATAATTTGAAACTATCATGTTTTGCTTTACCAGGGGGAGTTATCAGTATTTCCAAACACAAAGGAGACATTTCTGTAAATTTATTGTAGGGAACAGCAATTTTAAACAGACCTAAACTCATTGCAATGCACAATTCCAGTTCTTTTTTAGAGCCTGTGCATATTATTAAAGACTGGGGGCAAAAAAGAGGTTTTTTTTTTTCTTATGTATGTATTACTTGTATCTGTTATATATATAAGCATAAGTGTGGATGTATACTTTCTTAATAAATGCACTTGTGAAATCTATTGCTACTTTGAAATTTTATCACTGCTCTAAGCTTGTAAGTTTTCAAGACTCACAATTCCTGGTACATGCAACAAAATTATCTAGGCAATAGAAAGTCATAAAAAATAGTCATAAGCTTTTAGAAGTTTAATTTTATAGGAATAAATGAAAATATTGCAAAAATGTTGATTGGTAATGAATCTCTGGATGTAAGTGTGATTTTAAATATAAACTTGTTTCAAAAGTCACAGCTAATCATTTTATTCTTCTATATTTCAATGAAGAGAAGAAAATTATACACCATTGTAAATAAATCTCCCAAACCAAAATAGGTTAGTACATGTGAATATTATGTTTTGCCATGGTAATGTGTTCTTAGTCAAAGTTCTCCAATGTCAAACCTTCTAAAGGAAAGCTAAGTAAAAGAGAAAAAGTTATAGAATTTAACTAAGGCTTCTAAGTCACCATAAAGATAATTTAAAATAGGTTTCTCTTCATAAAAAGAATCAAAATTTAAGTTCTAAATTTCCATATTTCCATTTTTTTAAGTTATGGTCATAGAAGATTGATATAGATATATAAAACAATGAGTTAAACTTTTTTTTCTTTAACACAAAACAAATTTCTTAAAAATTGGTGATTAAGAAAGTGTCCTGGTAAAGTAACATAATATGAAGCACAGTTATCAATTAGAGCTGCCTACCTAATATCCTTACCAACCTCCAATTTTGTTAAGGATAATGGTGTACCTATATTCAGTATGTTCAGATTCTCACACTTCTTTACAGATGCATCCATGTGACACAGTTTTAGCCAATGAGATGCAATCAGAAGTTGAGGGGGCAGGAGTTGTCTAAGGCTTATTAAAGATAGAAAATACTTAAAACGTGCCTTCAAACATTTTACTTCACTCATTCCTTTCTCTCTCTGGGGAATGAAGATGCAAGCTGGAGGACAGGCAGTAATCTTGAAACCATGAGGCTAGGGGCATGAGGACAAAAGCCACAGACTAAACATAGCTGAGTAAATAGTGCAAAAAAAAGAATCTGGTCCTTAATGTCATTACGAATCTGCCATATCAGCCCAGGCCTACCTATTTTGACTTTTCAGATGGGAAAAATAACACCTTTGTGGTTGTTTTGATCAGTATTAGTCTGGTTTATTATTAGTAGCTGTATACTTTTAACTAACACAGTATACATAAGAAATTCCCCCATCCATTTCTGCACAAGAATTAAGCAAAGGATATTTTAACATGATTTCTAGTCTGTAGATCAAATTTCCTTGAGGACACATGCTATTGCCTAGCCTCAGTATATAGCAGCTCTTCTATAATTATTTGGGGAGATAAAGTGATAAATGAATAAATTAATGAATAGTTGTTAATGTAAGAACATGAGGTTTTTTTTAGGAAAATTATTTCAATGCCAGGAAAATTACTCTGAAATGTTTCTAATATATAGAATAATTTTTATTCTTAGTGATGAGATATCTCAAGTTCCCAAAATATCTGTAAGAAAAGTTTTAATTTATATATAACCAAGCCAATGCTTAGCAATTTCTCTAAATGTAAGCTTAATGTAATGTAATGTTACATAATTATTCAAGACAGTTGAAAAATATATGACTGCATTATATTGTAGAGAACTTTTAATGATTACCTATAAATAATGCAAAACTAATCAAAGTAAGTAAACTGCCTCGAGTTATTTTAGCAGATGATTTGACAATAGGTTAATAGTAATAAAAACAGCAGTAGAAGGGAAGTAACATGGTTCTGAGGCTTTTCTTCTATCTTCAGGGATGCCTGAGGACTTGGAATTTGGTGAAACCTACTGCAATATTATCTCAAGGAATGAGAAGGAGTTTACCTTTACAGATCCCAAATAAGTGAAAATCTGGCCAAGGAAGATAAACTAAATTAAGCAGCTATAAGCAAGGCACAGTTAATACTGTTGATGAGATGCTGCTGCCCCAGAGGAGTGCAGTCGTGATGCCTGAGGGGTTACCCGGCTGGCTGGTCACAAACACTTGAGAGCTTCTCTGAAATTACCTGCACACATTCTGCTTAGCTCCTGTGACCACATGCATATAAGTGCAAAACGGCTGAAACATTGGAAGCTGTTGTTGGAAGGTACAAGACTTGTGCTGTTGTGTTGTTTTTTGTCATATATCCTGTATGAAAGCTAAGTATACTTGGTGTTGGGTAAAATCTATCGTACTTTGTGAGTTTGAGAGTCTCTCTGAATCCAAGACCACTCCTTCTAGTAGAAGAAAGTGGGTGATACACCTGACTAGTTTCCAATGTGACCCCAACACAAAGTACTTAACCGAAGATTTTCATAAAATATAATAGCATACCACAGTTGTAATTAGCTATATTAAAACAATGTCTCCATACGACAATATATTCTGTACTTTTCCTCAAAAAATACATAGCCTTGGCTATGGTGCTCTATCTTGCTACCACACTACTGTTTCAATAACTTCTCCCTTGTTGGAGATACTTGTGGCTCCTAAATCCTAGGGTGGGAGCCCAGCAATATGGAGAAAAGTGAAGGAGAGGAGAGAATGTCAGGGAACATCCTCCTCCCCCAGAATTCACCTCTACCCCTCCTGCTTTCTCAAGAATCTCACTCGCAGCATCTGGCTGGCTCAGTTGAAGGAGCATGAGACTCTTGATCTCAGTGCTGTGGGTACAAGCCCCACACTGGGTGTAGATTATTAAAAAAAAATCATTAAAAAAGGAATCTCTCTCACTCTACAGTTTTCTGATATTTTAAACTCCCCTTTCTCTCTTACCTGGACCCTTCTCAATAACTTTTAAGAATGTTCAATTCTCTCACATTAAAACAACCAAAGAAGCTAAATTAGGCAACAGAACTTCCTCCTCCAGCTACCACCCTGCCCCCCTTTAGCTTGTTCTCTTTACCTTTTATATTTTATTTTTTTTAAATGCTTATTTATTTATTTTGAGAGAGAAAGAAAGAGAGCAGGGAAGGGGCAGAGAGAAAGAAGAGAGAGAATTCCAAGCAGGCTTCCATGCTTAGTGTGGAGCCTGATGCAGGGCTCAATCTCATGACCCTGAGATCATGGTCTGAGCAGTAATCAACAGTTGGAGACTTCACTGAGCTACCCAGGTGCCCCTCTTTACCTTTTTATTATTTAACATAATCCATCACATCTCTCCACCTCCCAGATAACACCTGTCATCTCTCTCCTCAACTCCTGTAATAGCCTCCTGGCTGGTTTCTCTGCCTCTGTTATGATTCCCCTCAAATCTTTTCTCCACACTGCCCCAAACACATATTTTGGGAAGGCAATACAGATCATGTTAACTCCTCACACTAAACACCTTTCCATGGATCCTTTTCCATTTGAGCATTTAGACCAATGTTCTTTAAAGGCTCTTGGAGGCCCTGTGTGATCTCTCTTGCTATCTCTCTCCAGCCTTATCTTCCTGACTGCCCTTAGCAATTTGAGTTTCAATCAGACAAACTTTTCATTTTCACTTTCTTTTACTTACACTCAATATGTTCCCTCTTGCCATAGAGTCTTCCTGTTATACTTTCCATTTACCTATATTTACTTAACCAATTTCCACTTATTCTGTACATTGCAATTTAGCACCATTTTTCCCCATGAGATCCTTCACCGAGTACATTAAATTCCCTCTATACTCTGATATCATACCTCATACCTTTCTTCCTTAGAACAGTCAACAGTTTTCATCTCATGCATATTGTGGGGATGAGTGAAAGAATACCTACCTTCTCTATTAGGCTATGTATTCCATGGGTTTTTAGACTTAATTTTTGTTCAGTCTTGTAACCCCAGGGCCAGTGTGCCAGTGCCTGGCATATACTTAGTAATAAATACCTGTCGACTAAGGTTGCTTCTATGCCTTTCTCCAATTTTGCTGTTTCTTTCTGAGACGTTTCTGTGCTTTCAGTTCAAAGAGAGGGGAGAGAAGAAAATACCAAAGGTGCTGCAATTTTTCTCTTGATCTTTAATCCGCTTTTTATTTTTTCTCCTCTTTAAAATCCTGCAAAGTTGAGTCTCCAGATATGTGATGGGGGAAAAAAAAGTATATATTTCTACATTTCATTCAGATGAATGAATGAATATGACCATTCAGATATGGCCTAAGATGCAATCCGTGAGTGCTTGTTTCTGTCCCAAAAGATGCATTTGGCCCATAACACAAGGGGGGAGTAAAAGTACCAATAAACACTTGGGATTCCAGATATTACTATATTGGCCAAGAAAAGAGGAATAGGGGAAAAAATGGAAAAAAGGTTTTCCAGTAGAAGCCATTTGGAAGAGGAAGAACTCCAGCAGGACTCCTCAAATGGGAGGCACGAGATGGAGGCAAAGAGGACGTACCTCAACCCAAGACCTTAGATTCATTTGAATATATCAATTGAATGAATGATATTTTTCATTTCTTGCAAATTGTGAAATGAAGGACTTGTAGCAGCTAAATTTCAATTTAGCACTCATGACATGTAGTTCCTTAAAATCTCATTGATTTATACACTTGCTCTTCTTTTTTTCATGGTTATGATAAATAACTAAAAAATTGAGTCTATCACAACGGTGATAAATAAGGTCATTTTTCATTTATAATGGAAAGCTTGTCTTTCTTGAGGTTATATGCCGCATAGGTAGAAGCTGAAACTTACTCATAACATGAATGATGGGTAGCTAAAGGGTCCGTTTGTCATAGTCCGTCTAGTGCAAACGAGATGGCTACAAAGCTTAGAGCCCATCCATTTATTTACAGAGACAGATTAATTTTTCCATCTTTTATTTTCTCTTTTGAACCTTAGTTTACAATGAAGGTTCCTGGAGTCTTCCCTGAAACATACACGCACACAGAATGTGACAATTTTCATGGTCTCCAGGTCTCAAATATTTCACTGAGGAAAAAGGAAGACTTTGAGAAGTTTTAAAGACAAGGAAAAAAAACAGAATTGTGAAAGAAAAGATTAAGATTCAGACAGAATGTAAAACCTTTGAAATTATGTTTTTTTTCAGTACAAAATGATGTTTTCAGGTGAAGAAGTCTCCACCAGTGCCATGTTTTAAGCTGCTGAAACAAGAACAGCCTGTCCTGTTCAGCCTTAAATAGAGATTTGAATTGTATTACCATTACTATGGGGAAATTGTTTAATGCATTTGGCTTGCTAAATATTTCTTCTTGGGGAAAAAAAAAAGAAGGAATATCTACAATGATTGGCAACAGAACAACATAAAAAATCATCAGAATATTTATGTTTTTTTATGTAAAAGAACATCCATTAAAGAGTTAGGTCTAAGGAATTCATTTTGAAGGGAATTAGCCCAAGGAGCTAACTGACTTATGGATTACAAAAGAATATTTTAATGATACATCAAAAAATGTAGTTGCTTTGGGCATCAACTGAAATATTAGGAATTACCATAATTGAATACATTTTCAAATATAAATAAAATGCAAATCTGACATCAGTTGCTATTTATTTGGATTAGAATGGTAAATACTTTTAATAACACATTAGAAAAATCATTAACTGAAGATCCATTTACTAAGTGACAATAATAAAAAGTGATGATCAAATGTGAGCAGATTTATATTTGCAATCTCAAATCTTTCAGTAATTTCTCATAAATAATCTCTAGATTTACGGTGTTTTTCAATGGGGGCATTAATGTTACTTTAAGGAGACAATTCTCCCTCTTTGTGACTGGCTATATACTGTAAGACTTTTGACATTCTTCCTTCCTTGGTACTCAACTCTTCCCAGTCATTAAAACAACAAAAATCTCTCTTACAAACACACATTTTCAACTGCCTCCATGGGTTGGTGATGGTAATGCCTCCTTCCTTCAGAATGATTGCTAAAATATAAAGAAATGAGCTTCCCAGCAAACACTTCACAGTCATCTCTGAGTTACCGATTTGCTATATCAAAATGACATAAATGAAACCAGAGAATATATGGACTAGAGACACAGTATCGTAAAGATAAACACATTAAGTATTTTCAAAAGGGAAATAAGACATTCATTAGTATATTTTATTTATTTTATTTTATTTTTTATCTTATTTGAGACAGAGAGAGAGCACTCAATACAGGGAGAGGGGCAAAGGGACAGGGAAAGACAGAATCTTAAGCAGGCTCCATGGCCCAGCGCAGAGCCCAATACGGGGCTTGATCTCACAATCCTGAGATCACGATCTGCACTGAAATCAAGAGTTAAATGTGTAGTGGACTGAGCTACCCACGTGCTCCCATTAGCATATTTTTTAAGTTTATATATTTATTTTAAGAAAGAGGGAGAGTGCAGGGGAGGGCAGAAAGAGAGGGAGACATAGAATCCTCAGCAGGCTCCAGGCTGTCAGCACAGAGCCCCCTATCTCACCAACCATGCGATCACGACCTGGGCTTAAATCAAGAGTTGGATGCTTAACCAACTGAGCCACCCTGGGACCCAAACATATTTTAAAATTAAAAAAAGCTATTAAGATATTTTAGGAAAAGTTGAACTCTACAATGAACCTTCAGGAAAACCAAAAAGACTGATTTAAAATGTGATAATTATTTTATATGTGTCATTTTTTTTTCCATGAGAGATATGTATACCTTATTTAAATTTATTTTAATTCACTCACAGAGAGGAGAGAGGTGGGGGGGGGGGGAGAGAAAGCACAAGTGGGAGAGGAGCAGAGAGAGAGAGGGAGAGAGAATCCCAAGCAGGCTCTGCACTGTCAGTGCAAAGCCCAATGTGGGGCTAGAACTCATGAATGGTGAGATCATGACCCGAGCCGAAGGCAGATGCTTAACCAACTGAGCCACCCAGGAGCCCCTGTATACCTTAATTTAAAATATCAAAGTGAGGTTTTCTCATTATGTTAAGAATATATACAGTATTTCTAACATACATAAGGACAATTGAAATTCTAGGTGTCAGTTCACCTCTGTATCAGGATTTTGTCAACCTGAAAAACAGATCAATGTAATGTTATATATGATACATATTTTGTTATAAACCAATATATTAAAACAAACAAAAAGTATTTTATTTTAAATGTGATTTTGTAGTGTAAGTAGCATGTATTTAACTATTGTTTTAACTCTTAGCTATCTAAATTATGCACCAGTAAAAGGCTCTTTCCTCTAAAGAGCCTAATAGTATATATTCTAGGGTTTGCTTATCATATGGCCTCTGTTGCCACTACTCAATTCTGCCATGGCAGTGTAAAAGCAGCCACAGAAATAAGATAAAGAAGTGGGCATGGTTGTGTTTCCATAAAACTTCATTTAAAATAACAGGTGGCTTTGGTACACACAGGTGTACTTTGTCAAACCCTGGTGTCAATTATAAAATAACAAGAACGTCTTCAATAACGTAGATAAACTATGTCAAGAATGCATCTTTTCCATTGCTTTGAATTTTTTAAGAAAATGTGTAAAATTTCTACATTCTTAAATGTCTTTTAAGAATAAAGTTATATTAATAATAGAGAATGGCACACAAATCAGAAGTATATGCCAACTTTTTTTTTTTAATCACTAAGGAAAAAAATAAAAATAACCATTTTAGTTTGGGACTGGTGGCAGTGAATTTCTAATTTGATGGTATTGTATTACAGCATAGCCAATGAAAGGAATATCTTTTAATGGACTGTTTAGATAAATGGCGTTGATGTCTTAATCTAATAATATTTGAATACCAATAAAAGCTATACTCACACTTCACCAATTACACACACACACACACACACACACACACACACACAAAATCTGGCCCTTCAAGGTATTATATTGCTGTTATATTTAGCAATATAAGAACACACGAGGGAGTACTTTCCATGACTTCATGTGAATCTCTAGATCATCTAGATTTGAATTCCATTTCAACTTGAGGAATTCCTAAATCTTAGAGAAAGAAAATCACATCAAGGTTCTTGTGTGTGGTTAGTGCACTGAAATTTCGGTGGTTTCAAGTGTCATATACTCTCTATATGAACTCTAGAAATGGATTAAGATATTTGGCATTGATAAACCCAAATTCTTAAACCTAGTTTAGAAAGCCGTATATTTTAATGAATTCCACTATAACAGTTTTCTCAAAGTGTCGTCCTCTGATCTGTTTTATTAGAACCACTTAGAAAGTTTTTTTTTTTTTTAAACAGACATTTCAGTCCCCATCCTAAGCCCATTGGGTTAAAATCTCTGTAGAGAGTGATGAGTTTATAAATTCATGGATATATAGTCAGGATTTTCTGACATAATCATCCCAACTACATTTCTCTGACTAGCTTCTAGGGGGTCAATGTTTTGGGTAAGCTTATGGTATCGTTAAAGTGTGGATATGCTATTACTACCATTTCTGGATCCTTCATTAATGTTTTCTGTAAGGCTATTGGACTGTGAATGTTCATCCTCCTGGAGTGGTGCTTAAAGCCTATAGGCCAATCCACAGAACAAATCTTTATCATTATGGATGAGGCCAAATCTTAACAAATATATTGCAAAGAGTATTCTTCCATTATTGTTTTATTAGAATATGATGCTATATTGAGTAAGATAATGATTTATGATGAATGAAATACATTAAAATTTGAGAATTAAATATTTGAAAATATATTAAAAGCTTTCTTATATCAATAACCACAGCTTACAGTGCCTCCGACTACTCTAGTGAATTCTTAATAAAAGAGACCAGGGGAATTTGATTTCTTTCCCAGAAACTCTAATAGTAAATTCATGAAGGATTTAAATGTAGAATGCTGTGTGTAATCTTAATCAGATTGAGATCATTGAACCTAAACTATTTTCAGGCACATAGTTGTTAAAAAATTCAAGATGCTGAACTGAAAGTAGGATATGATAACTTGTCTTAAAGAATATGAAGTCTACAATAGCTTAATGCTAAAGCACATTAATTGGATTTAATAAACCTAACATCTTCACTATTCAAACACCATTCAATACTGGCCAGTTGTACATCATTTGGGACAATTTAGAGTTTGGGAATGTGCACTGACCATGTCTACCAAACAAATAGTATAGCAATCTTTATCAGAATAGTAATGTCTTGGGGCGCCTGGGTGGCTCAGTCGGTTGAGCGGCCGACTTCGGCTCAGGTCATGATCTCGCGGTCCGTGAGTTCGAGCCCCGCGTCGGGCTCTGTGCTGACAGCTCAGAGCCTGGAGCCTGCTTCAGATTCTGTGTCTCCCTCTCTCTCTGACCCTCCCCCGTTCATGCTCTGTCTCTCTCTGTCTCAAAAATAAATAAACGTTAAAAAAAATTTAAAAAAAGAATAGTAATGTCTTATCATGACATCTAAAGAAATTAAATATTGTCCAGTTTATTATCAAGTAAAATATTGGGGGGAAAAAGAGCAGATACAAACTATTAGGAAAAAACTATTAGGAATCATGCAGATTTAAATTGAAAGGGAGCATACAGTGAGTCATATGCATTCATTCATATGCATGCAATCTGCACTATGTAAGATATGTAATCAGTGGGAAAAATGATTTGATTCAACAAATTGGGTTACTTCTTTCTCATTTGATGACTTATTTTATGTCACAAAGGGTTAAATAAGTGTATACATCTTTAACTCAAATACATATGTACATATGTAAACCCCCCCCCCTTTTTTTTTTCTGGAAAATGCTCTTCATCGCAGCAAAACGTTCATAAATCATATCGTTTATGTGACAAACTAAGGTCACGATAAATTTTCCTTAATGAAGAAAACCAGCATGAAACATTTTCCTACTTCTGGGAAAAATAACCATTGGGCATTTTGACAAAATTAAGAGTGAGCTACTGTTTTATTTTCACTAGCAGCCAGTCACACTTTGATATGTACATATGCTAAGTGATTTTGAAAAATCCCTGTGTATTGTGAAATCCCTATTACCTAAGACATCTAAAAGTATTTCACACTCACTGCAGTGTGCTTATGAAGAAGTTTTTTTAAGGGAAAATATCTGTAATTCATGATTATATTTCCAAGTACACCTGAATTCATCGTTACCTATTTTGAATATATTATCAAAAATAACTTCAAAAGCAAGCATGCAAACAAGTAGACAAATGCCTCTAGTCAGTCAGGTGACTGAAGTTGAATAGTGTCTATTCAATTAGTTTATATTTTATTTAAATATAAAATTAATGATTCAAATACTGTGCTTCCTTAAAAGGAAATTTCTACACCATGTTGTCTAAGCAACATGACTTTATAGGTAAAACGCCACATTTTTGTAAGTGATCTATGATTATTGAGTTAAAACTAAACCACTCATAGAAAAAATCAGGTATTTTAAGAAATAAAAACAATTCCATTTATTGTATAAGAAATCAAAATTTCTCATTTTCTTTGTTTCCACCCCACATTGTTCCTAAACAATGTGATTTAAGAAGCTAATAGTGCTAGCAAAACTGGATAGCAATATGCAGAAGAATGAAAGTGGACGGCTTTCTTACACCATACACAAAAATAAATTCAAAAAGGATGAAAGGCCTAAATGTGAGACAGGAAACCATCAAAATCCTACAGGAGGAAACAAGCAGAAACCTCTTTGACCTCAGCTGCAGCAACTTCTTATTAGACATGTCTCCGGAGGTAAGAGAAACAAAAGCAAAAATGAACTGTTGGGACCTCATCAAGATAAAAAGCTTCTGCACAGCAAAGGAAACAATCAGCAAAACTAAAAGGCAACTGACAGAACAGGAGAAGATATTTTCAAATGACCTACTGGATAAAGGGTTAGTATCCAAAATCTATAAAGAATTTAGCAACCTCAACACCTCAAAAAACAATTCAGTGAAGAAATGGGCAGAAGACATGAATAGACACTTTTCCAAAGAATGCATCCAGATGCCTAACAGACACATGAAAAGATGCTCAACATCACTCATCATCAGGGAAATACAAATCAAAACCACAATGAAATACCACCTCACACCTGTCAGAATTGCTAAAATGAACAATTCAGGAAGCAACAGATGTTGGCAAGGATGCACAGAAAGGGGAACACTTCTGCACTGTTGGTAGGAATGCAAATTGGTGCAGCCACTCTGGAGAACAGTATGGAGGGTCCTCAAAAAATTAAAAATAGAAGTACCCATGACCCAGCAATTGCACTGCTAGTTATTTATCAAAAGGATATAAAAAGGCTGATTCAAAAGGGCACATGTATTCCAGTGTTTACAGCAATGCTATCAACAATAGCCAAATTACAGAAAAAGCCTAAACTAATGAATGGATAAAGAATATGTGGTATATATTAACAATGGAATACTACTTAGCAATCAAAAAGAATGAAATCTTGTCATTTGCAACAATGTGGATGGAACTAGTGTGTATTATGCTAGATAAAATAAGTCAGAGAAAGAGAAAATATGATTTCACTCATATGTGGAATATAAGAAACACAACAGATAAACATAAGGGAAGGGAAGGAAAAATAAGATAAAAACAGAGAAGAAAAACAATAAGAGACTCTTAAATACAGAAAACAAATTGAGTGTTGCTGGAGGGGAGGTGGGGGGTGATGGGCTAAATAGGTGATGGGCATTATGGAGGGCACTTGTTCAAATGAGTACTAGGTGTTACATGGAAGTGATGAATCACTGGGTTCTACTCCTGAAACTAATACTATACTGTATGGTAACTAACTTGAATTTAAATTAAAAAAAAAAGAATATAATGCAACCATAAAAAAAGCTTACCAAGGTACATAAATAAGAATATAGTAAGATAACTGTAAATTAAAATTAGATGAGAAAGAGAGGGTTAATACAGAGAGAGACACACACATGCCACAAGCTTAGGGTGATCAAATGGAACCAAGAATAAGGCTGATGCAAAATACATATTATTGCATTGTGAAAATTAATAAAGGAAAACTTCACTAAAGTGGACTCAGGAGGCTACAAGGGGAGGCTGGAAGAGGGAGCCAAGTACTACTCCATGCCAAATATAGGAAGAGTTGTTAATTACCAACTCCAACAGAGGACTCCTTAACAGGAAAGAATCATCAATTACAAGTCTCAAGGAAAGATGTACATTGAATTTCCTATGAGAAATCAACTACCCTTGTAACTCAGGAAATGAGAAACCATCATCACCTTGAACTCCTGCTTTTCTCCAATGGGCTTTTTTTTACTCAAAACACCTTTCAATTTCCTTTTCCTTCTCCCTGAAATCATGTTCCTCTCCTTTGTTTGTAGGACTTGCCTATATTTTTGCCATAGTTTGAATATTCTGAATTATAATTCTCTATTATCTTGAATGAACACATTTTGCCGGTAAAATAACTGACAATTTTATTTTGAAGGTTAACAGGATCATAGGAAGTGTTAGGAGAAAGGACCTAGTTGGTAACATTACAAGAAGCATGAATGGATGTTTGCCAAACTCATTTAAAAAATTTTTTTAATGTTTATTTATTTTTGAGAGAGAGAAAGAGACAGTGTGTAAATGCGGAAGGGGCAGAGAGAGGGAGACACAGAATCTGAAGCAGGCTCCAGGCTCCCAGCTGTCAGCCCAGAGCCTGACACAGCGCTCAAACCCACAAACCATGAGATCATGACCTGAGTTGAAGTCGGACACATAACCAACTGGCCCCATGTTTGCCAAACTTATAAGCTAAACTTTAAGAAAGCTGATTTCAGAAAAGTCTTTTCTTTCTTTCTTTCTTTCTTTCTTTCTTTCTTTCTTTCTTTCTCTTTCTTTCTTTCTCTCTCTCTCTTTCTTTCTTTCTTTCTTTCTTTCTTTTTTTTTAGACTTATTTATTTAAGAGAGAGAGCACGAATGGGGGAGGGACACAGAGAGGGGGAGAAAGGATATCCCAAGCAAATTCTGATCTGACAGCATGAAGCCGGATGCGGGGCTTGATCTCAGGAACCATGAGATCATGACCTAAGCCAAAATCAAAAGTCTGATGCTTAACCGGTTGAGCCACCCAGGTGTCCCAGAAAATTCTTATGATATAAGGTGGGGGGATAGAGAATTTAATATGAAAATTACCAACCACACAACCCTAATGGCTCCATTTAAATAAAAAGAGGAAAAAGCACAATAATAAGAGGATAAACAAAATGGAGGGGAAAGCACACACAATTTGGGGTTTGAGTGCAGTCTCCTTCAAATTTAACACAAGCTTATTATGAAGTTAATGTAGTAAGAAAAATAATAGCCACTATTTCTTGAGGATCTAGTCTATGCAACAACATTGCCCATCCTTCATCATTTCTCACAATAACGTTGCAGGGCGTTATCAACACCCATTATCTTTATAATCAACATAGCATTTGAGTTTGGGGAGTTTCCGTAACTTGTTCAAGTCCCATATCTGGAAGTAGAATCAAGACACTCTAAGTCCATCTATTTATTCATGTTCTGTGCTACTAGGAACTTCAGAAACAGAAGCCCTCAATCCAACACCTTAATCTGCCAAATTAAACCTTTTAAATTGAGCATTATCATTTTGTTGTTATTTACTTAATGCCCACAATGTGCCAGGCAATTTGCTAGCCTCTTACACCACCAACAATGTCTGGATTTAAATTCTACCTCAAAACTCGGTGTCTCTGTTGCCCTATCAGTAAAACTGAGATAATCATAAAAGCGATTTTATGCGTTTATAAGAAAATATTTATAAAGCACTTAGAACTCCATTGGGCACACACCAGGCACCCAGTAAATGATAGCTACTTCTTATTACTCACTAATAAAGTTTGTCTCCTTTACTTTCTACGTCTAGCATAGGAACAGCGCCTGAGACCAAAAGGAAGCTAAGTATTTTTTGAAAGAATGAATTAACACTTAAGACAACTAAAGAGAATAAAATATAAAGTGATTAAGCAAATCACCAGAGTTGATCTCTTTAGAAGTCTAGATTTTATGAGTATTCTTTCCTCTTGCTCCCTAGCTTACCCTGGGCTCAGCAATGTCTGGAGATTTTAAAGTATTTGAAGCTTTTCACGGGATTTTCCCACCTCTCTAACCCCTTCTAATTACCATGCAGCACCAGCATGACTCTGCATCTCAAAAATGTGTGTCAGAACAGTTGTGTTTTGCATTTTATTTGATCATGGCAGTAAACTAAATTTTCAAAGTTTGTGAAACAACTAATAGGATCATTGACTCACAACCTACAGACATTACAGGGGACTTTAGGCTTTATTTCAGGTCAAAGCCCCCGATTGCACTTTGGGTATCATCAATAAACCATGGGGTCATTCCTGGCAAAGTGCAGTCTTACAGGTGCGCTGATTACACTGCAAGACAATCTGTAGAAGCACAGTCCGTCTGTTTCATCATCTCTCTTCCCTCTATGCTCAGTAACAATTGCTCTGTGTCAAACAGAGAGACAGATAAGGCAGTGTGTCTGGGTCTAAAGTTTGAAATTCGCTCTTTTTCTAAATCTTGAATATGTTTTAGGCTTAAACCTTTGATAAGGTACAGGAGATGAGATCACTTGTCCAAAGTTAAATGCTCATTGAGATGAGACAGGTCACTGCTGTAAAGTTATCATTCATTGGTTTCTTAAACTATGACAGTGATTATTTTGAGAAATGAGGAAAGATGCTTAGAATTGGAAGACTGGGACAAAAAATACACCTTGTCTACACTTGTTCTACAACTTACATATTTTTAAGGTTTTTACTATTACTGTAGTAAATTAAATTCACTTTTAATTTACTTTTAATTTAATTCACTTTAATAATAAAGTGAATTATAATAATATTAATAATAATAATTAATAAGAATAATAAAAGTAATTCACTTTTAATTTACTATTTTGAATCCTCCATTAGAACGTGATAACCTCAAAGGCAAAAATCACAATCTAAAGTTTGTGCTCTCATCTGCACCACTGTATGTGGCCATAAATAAGTAATTTAATTTTTCTGAACCTCAGTTTCCACACCTACGTAATCTCTTTCCTTAATTATTTCAAAGAGATTAAACCCAAATGTATAAAAATGCTCTGAAAAAGGCAAACTACTAAATAAACACAGGGCATGATATAGGTATAAAAAGACAAAAAAATAAAGTCCAACCATTTTTTTTCATTGAGAAAATTTAATGATCCATCCAAATTTATTTGGTAAATATATAAAGCAAAAGAAGTTCAAAGTTTACTTTGCCTAAGATCAAACTCAGAAGAATTGTAGGTGGTAAATGATATACCTGGGTGAAATCAAGTGGAGCTTTTAAGTTCTCATGCTGAAAGTGCCTTTAATCTGTCACATATTTTTATTCAGTTCATTAAAGAACATGCATAAACATGGATTTTTTTAGTGTGTTTAAATTACCATCCTAAAGATTCAAATCAGTGAGGCATACATTATCAATTTCCTCTTTAATATTCATTGTGATCTACTCAGTGGATTTCCTTCCTAATGAGAGCATATCATCTGAATAACTCACCTTCCTGTGCCCGAACTTAGCAAATTTAGCCTATCCTTGAACAGCACATTTTTTAAAGCACTTGTTAAACTGTTGTGTGTTTTTATAGCTATATATCTTCAATATCCCCTCATCTACTCTGTATACGTCTATTCGCCTTGAATTCAGGTTTTTTTTTTTCCTTTGTTAACTTAAAATCATGTCTATTTGGGTTTTTTTTAGCCAGAATTGTATTTTAGGTAGAGTCTTAATACCTAAAGATCCAGTGTCTTTAACAACTAACAAATGGACAATTATCAAGAATATAGTCTAAGTCTAACTCTTCAAACAATTATGTTCTCAAATGTCATAATTACATGCAATAACAAAGTTTATAGTTACATGTAAAAATATGACACTATGTAATTATATTCTAGTTATTATCAAGTCAAACATTTATTAAAAATGTTTATTTTTTAACAAGACAAAAATGATATAGAATAAATATTAGTATACACATATGTTCATAAAAATAAAAGACAGATCCCTCTTAGAGATCTTATGAATGGCATAACATAATGGGGACAAAACACAAGATAAGATGTAGTTAAATTTTCAACTGCATAATTTTACAGTGTATGCAATAGAAGCCAAATATAGACTCGAAGAATTCAAGATGCTAATGGGTGGAAGTGGACCAAAACTAGAAAAATGAATAACAAAGCAGACCAGGAAGAACACAGATGTTACTATAATCAAGGAAAAGGATATAAATAAGGACAAATTTTAAAAATGTTTTATGAATTTTTGAGAGAAAGCATGAGCGGGGGAGGAGCAGAGAGCTAGGGGGACAGAAGATCCTAAGGGGCCTCACCACTGACAGTAGTCCTCAAACTCATGAACCGTGAGATCATGACCTCAGCCAAGGTCGGACACTCTACCAACTGAGCCACCCAGGAGCCCCTAAAGAAGGAGAAATTTGAAAACTAAACCAGAACACACAGGTCTGGGGAAGGGCATATTCCTGGGAAGCCTTCTCTGACTGAAGCAGACATTATGTTGGGAATTAATGGAATATAAACATCAAGTAAAACTAGATTAGGGCAGGTTTGATTGCCAGAAAATTCTAAAGCAGATGCTGTAGGCAACAGAAGTCCTCATAAATCTAAGAACAAGGGAAAAACAAGATGTAAGAGCATTAGGAAGGCAAAGAATAGAAAAAATGCAGGGTGAAGAGGAGACAAAGAAATTATAAGAGTAGTCCAGTCATGGGGGAGGAGAACACAGGGGAAGGAAAAGATAGAATGAGAATCTTTTCAAAGTACAACCAATCTCATGACAGACTTACAAAATACATCCTAAAACATGAGGCAGGAGAAGGATTCAAAGTTTTCAGCCATGGAGATGATGAGAAGATGTTTCTATGTGCTTGTGGAATACAGCTCTAGATTCCTCCACAAGTACTAACTTCACTTTGTACTTGCTATCATTTATTTTATGATTATGCTACACAAATCATCATTGCTTTTATCTTATCTTCTACTGATCAATCTGAATTTGTGCCTATGTAATCAGTGTATTAATGGTCCAAGTTTTTCATTTCTCTTACTTTCTTTTTTTAATTGTTATTATTATTTTTTAAGTTTATTTGTTTATTTTTGAAAGAGAGAGCACAAGTGAGGGAGAGGCAGAGACAGAGCGGGAGAGAGAATTTCAAGCTGACTGTGCACTGCCAGGAAACAGCCAGACGTGGGGTTTAGACTCACCATCCGTAAGATCGATCATGCCCTGAGCCGAAATCAAGAGCCAGTCACTTAACTGACTGAGCCACCCAGGTACCCCTCTCTTATTTTCTGTTATATCATAACTGTGGTTACACTGTTTGTGCTAAACAAAAGCTTAATAAAGGAATTAAGTTGCAGGTAGACATTTCTATCAGATAGCTAGGTCCAATCTTAGGCTTAAATAATTCCACAGAGAATTCCTTTATCATGTTTCAACCCACATTTCAAGTAGTCTCAAGGGCTAGGGCTAGGGTGTATCTTACATAGAAAACTCACAGGTAGGGGAAAACCAGTATTTTTAATTAAACTGGAATCCATTTTTCAAAAGAACACATGGATAAATTTTCTTTGTATTTTCCACTACAAGTTGTCAGTTGAAAAAGAGATTCGTCAAAATTATCTTTCAAGTATCTAGAAGGAAATCTTATAAGAGAAACTCTTTCTGTATTAAAAATTTGTTTGATAGGTTAATACAAGATCTGGCTTTTGGAACTTATTCTGACTTGCCTGCATTCTTGGCCATCCAAAATTTCAGCCATGCTGACTCCAGTGAAAAAGCACCACTATCAGGAGTACGATGAACATAGAAGATTTTTAGGAAAAATTACCTACATTTGAATTCAGGATGATGAATTCTCATACAAGGATAGTTTTCTTGTTTTTAGGTCCCCCATTTCCTGCCCTCCTCCCCCACCCACTGCCACACACACACCAAGTCGTCATGTGGTCAGTTTGTAACAAAGGAAGGAACTCAGCATTTGCCAGGCAAGTGTTCTGTGTTCTACCTTGTCTACCCTGAAAGCTCTGGGGTTGTCTTTCTTTGCAATGGCAAATGTAGTCTAATTAGGTCAAGTACAATCATACCATAGGTGGTGATTACTAAGAGGTTTTGCCATCTTGTATTTCTCTTTAATGGGTTCTCCTATAATCATAATTGCAGAAATATCCTGTAATGATTATATTCATCTTCCAGAGCTGTCATAACAAAGTACCACAGATTGGATGGCTTAAACAAAAGAAATTTATTTCTCACAGTTCTGGAGGCTGGTGTCTCTTTCTCTTCTTATAATAAGAACACCAGTCATGGGCACCTGGGTGGCTCAGTTGGTTCTTACAATACAAACACCAGTCATGGGGTGACCGGGTGGCTCAGTTGGTTAAGCATCTGGCTCTTGATTTCAGCTCAGGGCACGATCTCACAGTTGGTGAGTTAGAGACCAGCATTGGGCTCTGTGCTGACAGCATGGAGCCTGCTCAGGATTCTCTTTCTCCTTCTCTCTCTGCCCCTCCCCTGCTCACCATTTCTTTCTCTCTTGAAATAAATCAATAAACTAAAAAACAAAACAAACAAACAAAAAAAGATATTGGATTAGGCCCCAACTTTATGACCTCCATTTAACCTTAACTACTTGTTTAAAGGCCTTATCTGCAAATACAGTCACAGTGGGGAATAGAGCTTCAACATACATATTTTAGGGGGCACAATTCAGTCCATAAAAGAGATAATTCACGAATTTCATAAAATTTTGTCATCCCTGCTCATACAGCTACAACTTCTACCAATTACCATGAAATCCTATTAGCCGTAAGTACTCTTTATAATCAAAGCCCTCTGGTTTGAAAAACGGGAATCTCAACAGCACTCACTTTCTTCCCTCATACCAGTAACATTTTTTATATATCATAGAATCATAAACATATTATAAAACTTAATGCACAATATTCATAACCACCCTGAAACTTTTCCACTTGTTATTAGAGTCTCATTTATTAATATCATGTTCCTAACGTATAACATCTCATATAGTATGCAATAAGATTCTAATGTAAGCATATATAAGAGGGTTTATAAGATTCTAATGTAAACATAAATACACAGGGTTTAGGGTAAAAGGAACATGCTGGGAGGTGGGGGAGACTCTCAGAGAACAGATGACACCGAAATGAAAAAATAAAATAAGATAAAAATGAAAAATCAGCTGTGTCCAGTTGAGGTAAGGAAAAGTCAAAGGAGGGGAGAGAAAGAAGATGGACAATGCCAGGGAAAAATTAAGTTTGGTAACTTCCTGGCATTTAATGCTTAGAGCATTCCTGTGATATGTGCTTTACAGCTCCAGAGCAGGCCAGCCTGGCAGCCAGTACCGTATGACCCAAGGAAGCTAAAGTGAAGACCACTTATCAGTAGCTGACAAAAAGACAAGCTGGGAAGGAACAGCAGGCAAGGAAACAGAGGCTATTTCAACTGGGTCTCTCTAGGCCTGAGACCAAGCCCAACTAAAGTAGTGGGCCCACATCTTGTAGACTATGTTCCCATTGTGGGCCTGGAAGGGAATAAATTATAATTGCAGAGAATCCTTTGTGCGGGGAATCTGTGCTATCCACAGGGGTGTTACTCAGATGCCAGTCCAGAGAGGACATGAAGTGTCAAAGTTGTGGTTGAGGGAAATGGGTTTTAAAGGTATAGTTGTAGGGTGCCTGGGTGACTCAGTCCATTAAGCTTCAGACTTTGGCTTAGGTCATGATCTCACAGTTTGTGAGTTTGAGCCCCACCTTGGACTCTCTGTTCTCAGCTCAGCACAGATCCCGCTTTGAATCCCCTGTCCCCCTTTCTCTCTGCCCTCTCCTTTTGGTTCTCTCTCTCTCTCTTAAAATGAATAAACTTAAAAAAAATAAATAAATAAAGATTTAGTTGCTCAGGCAGTGTTTAAAAGTATAAACTTTGCACCCATTTACTATTTCATATGTGTTCCATTAATTATATTCTTTTTTTTAATGTTTATTTATTTTTGAGAGAGAGAGAGCGAGAGCAGGAGAGGCAGAGAGAGAGGGAGACAGAGGATCTGAAGGAAGCTCTGTGTGGAGCTCTGTGTGGAGAGTCCAAAATGGGGTTCAAACTCATGAACCGTGAGATCATGACCTGAGCCGAAGTCAGACACTTAACCGACTGAGCCACATAGGTGCCCCTCTGTTAATTATATTCTTGTGTTTCTCTGTGTTGACTTCTTAACTAACACATCAGATATATCTATGAGCAAGGTACAAAGAAAACATAGCAATTTATGTTAGTCTAGGACATTTAACTTTGGGAAATGTATGTAAATATGCACTAATAAAAGTGCTAAGACTAAGAGAATAAAACTCTTGATATAATAATCACTAGTGTCAAGGTCAAATATTAACATAAGCATTTAAAATATTATCATATAAAGAGAAGATATAAGATGCCTCCCTGAATTTAACTAAAAATGTTGTATTTTAAATTTTAAGATTGACATGGTCGTATCTCAACATGATATTCTACTAGTATCAGTAAGGTGAATAAAAGATTTTTTTTTTTTTTTTGCATATTTGCTAGGATTAAAAAGCAAGTCCAAACTATAGAGTTCAAGTTTTTCTTTTTTTCTGGAGGTGGCGGTGGATGCAATTTTTTATTGCTGATGTATACATTATGTTCATCAAAAAATAAATGAAGCAGCACATTTGTACCTGAAATAGCATATTTGTCAATTGTGTGCTTAGTGTGTATTTTTTCCTTCTCATATACTGTTGTTATGGATGAGTAACATGCTGATGAAGAAGATTCTAGATTGTTTTTAATTTGAAAATTTCATAAGGCTTTTCCTACTAATTTAACTACCAAAATTGTTGGGGGCTGGGAAGAATTATCGGAAGGGTTTTTTAAAATGCTTACATAACTGTATAAATGCCATTTTATTAAAAATGACAATTGGAAAAAGTAGTATAGTATTGAGTTAAATATAACTCAATGTCATAAGCTCTCCACTCCAAATGCATTATCATTTAGTATATTATGCATATGGATTTAACAGTAGATGCTACCTTAGACACAATTATAAGTATTTTATAAAATGTGAAGTGTTTTAATTGGAATAAACATGCCCAAATGTAAAATTACTTGTATAATTTCCCGATTTGATATTGTCAGCTTCGTCTTTATATTCCATTTGCACTTTAACAAACTAATTAAGTAATTGACTAAATTGACTTGAACATCAGAAATGTAAGCCTTTGGGACATTATTATTCCAATTCTACATGGTTTATCATGGGCATTATACACTAGCCCTGACTCAACATCTGTCTTTCCCCTCTAAGTGCCATTATTGTTTCCCTACCATGTAGTTGGCATCATAATGTTTTTCTTAATAGAAAAGTAATACATACTTAGAGAACATTTAGAGAATATAGCATGAAAAGGACAAAATCATCTTATTAACCAGACAAGTCCTAATACCTTTGCGTATATATTTTAAGGTAAAGGTTAGGGTCCCTGGACTCAGAGTGCCTAGGTTCAAGTCCTGACTCTGCTGTCTACTACTATCTCAGCATCTTACAAGTAAGTGAGTTAATCTGCTTTTACCTCAGCTTTCACATCCAGAAATGTAGATAACAGTAGTATTTTTCTTCAAAAGTGATCAGGATTAAAGTATTTAGATGGGTTCCTGGAACAGAATAGGTATAATGTTGATGAGACGTATACTGTTTTGTGATTCCTGTGAACCCATACATTTTTACAAAAAACAAAACAAAAATATAGTATATGAACTTTTTTTCACATGTGTTTGAATTTTTTATCTTTAATTTCTCATTACATAGATATATAATTATGTGTGTAATCTTTTTAAAAATCTGTGTACTGATTTAGAATGCACATCTGTATATATGTATGTCTGAACATCTGTTCAATTTCTAGAAGTAAACATACTAAGTTGAAAGATAGGTATTTTTGAAGGATATCCCCCTCCCAACAGGACAAAACTCCAACCATTTCCCTTCACCTTTACCTGCCCAAAATATTGCTTTTAACTCTTCTTTTCAATTTTAATTAAAAATGTTTTTTTTAGCTTACATTTCTTGACCTGTGCAATTAGACATCATTTAATGTGTATTTTTTGCTTTTTGTGCCTCCTATTTATATGTTTGTCTTTTTCTCACTGATTTCCATGAGATCATCTTATAGGAAACAATTTTTTTTAAATACTGGTTATAATTATCAAATAGATAACTATTTTCGAAACAGTAGGGTACTCATAATCTGTGACACTCACAATGGTTTGAATAAAACTTGGAAAGCTGAAAAGGTCTGATAAGTTTAATGGCTCCAGTAGAGAATTCAATGTGTTTTAATGCAGCAAAGACTACATAATGGGTTCAACTTAAGTGGCTCTCATTCCTGTGGGAATTCTTCTCTTTGGAACCCACTTGCCTTGGTTTGGAGTCTCTGGTTTCCATTTCATTGTGTGAAACTGAATACACAAAACTGCATTTAAAATGGAGTCAGGAGGCCAGAGTCGGAAGCTCTTATGCCCTACCACTCATAGCCAGGAGACTCCAACAGGGAGAGAGGTACCTTACATTGCCACCTGGGAAAAACCTACTTCAGTACCCCAGCAGAAGGAAGGAAGAGCTCCTAGAATAGCAACAGCCCTGCCAGTGAGAGACGGTCACAAATTAGCCAATGAAAAACCACTACTCTTCCAACTCCCAGTTTACGCCAGTGGACTTTTTATCATAGTCCTCCCAATTCCCCCCTTTACTCTAGAAATTTGTTTTCCTCTTCTTTTTTCCTCCTTCCAAACTTGCCTATAGCTTTTGCTATAGCTTACTTGTCTCGAATTGTAATTCTTCTGATATTTCCAAATAAAGTCATTTTGTTAGTAAAATAACTGACTGGTGTACTTTCAATGTCAATAACAGTTTCATACTTAGATTTTGCTAATGGCCACTCCTTTCTGTCAACATTTTGTTCTTCTCTTTCCTGTCTGCTTCACTGTTAACCTTGTCTTTGCTCCTGATTATTCTCTGGTTCACTGAGTGGATCATATAGATTGGCCCTTTCTGCTCCTCTAACCAAGTCCCCCACTTTCTTGACTTAGTTGGTTTGGGAAGGTAATTAAACAGCTATGACAACTATTGTTATCCTGCTCAGTAAAAGAATTCCAAGGCTGGGTAAATCACTGGTCTGATCAAATTCTGCAGGGAGATATTTTATATAGTCGAATGCAAGATCTCTTACTCACTAGAACATGGCCTGTACATTTGATGAAACCTCACCAAGTATTTCCTAACTTGTTAAATGCAAATGTATATGAAAATGAACATTACCCACACCTTACATGATGACATTTAGAAGTACACACATGCATATACACACAAACCCCAAGTCAGAGTTCATTCCTATACCCTAACACAACCCAAGAAAATTACTAAGCAAGTAGTTACACTGTTAAAACAAAATGCAGGGTAAAAACTTATGATAAGTTTAATGAAGCTAATATTCTGGGAGAGAAAAACACATTTCGTTTTCAAATAATTTACATTTCTCCAAAGATTATGAAGTATTGCTTCTAGGGGCACCTGGATGGCTCAGTTAAGCATCCAACTTTGGCTCTGGTCATGATCTCATGATTCCTGATTTCGAGCCCTGCCTCAGGCTCTGCGCTGACAGCTCGAGCCTGGAGCCTGCTTCAGATTCTGTGTCTCCCAGTCACGGCACCCCCTCCCCCCCTCCACGTGTGCTCTCTCTCTCTCTCTCTCTCTCTCTCTCTCAAAAATAAGTAAACATTAAAGAAAAGTATTGCTTTTATATTTCTATTTAGTAATAAACTTTCATATTATTCAAATCGCCAAGTAACCAAGCTAAATAACAGTGGGATACAGGGAAAAATGATTGAATTTTACATTTCTACTTTTAAGTAAAATATCTATGATAATAAATAAGACAGTGTTAATAAGCTAACCCATTTTTAAGATTTTCCTATGGCATTGTTTAATAAAAGCACATTTAGAAAGCTATTCTTCAAAAACAACTAGGCCATTTTACTTGAAGTACAACAGACGATCAGTTTTTTCTTGACAATTTTATAGAGGCAGCACATACAGCCATAATTTACTAGACTTTAAAATAAAAGTTTTTAATTCTCTTGCATGAATTTAAGGATGTCAAGCTAGGGGAATAAGAAAAATGATATTAATAATCTACAGCTTTGCTGATATTTCTGTAATGTATATTATAGTTGGGGGGAAAACTAAAAGAAAAAAAAAACCCTCAAATTCAGTAAGTTTCAATCAATTCTATATTTCCAAATAAAAAGATAAATAATTCTTCTCAGCTTTCAATTTAATTTTATCTTTTAGTTTAAATTTGAGCAGGTCAGTCACTCCGGAACACCTGCCACTTAAACTAAAAAACAAGGCACTTGTGGTTGTTTGTTAAGTTAAAATATGCAGACTACAACATTCAAATAAGACATGTGTCCAAAATTGAGAGAGTCAACTCATTTATTATGAGGTAGAGGCCTCCTTTGCCAAACATCAGCTTTGATTATGCTGTAAATTCAATATTTCTCTGGGGTTATCATGGACTCTACTGCATAAAATAATGGTCTTCTTGTCATATGAAGTTAAGCCTGAGATCACAATACTCTCCAATAGGAACATGCTTTGCCTTATCATTGCTAGAAATAATTTGATAATGATAATTCCTGAAAGGCACCTGAATAATACTAAGTGTTATCCTAGGCAATCAATGCTGTGTCACAAGATGTGAATTCTCATCTCCCTCTGGTGGCAAAGAGAAACAGAGAACCAATAGGTACCATAATTCACACCATTGTACAAATAAAATGTACATAAAGCCAATAATACCAGTTTGAGAATAAATTTACATTCCTGTAGACTTTCCTGACTTAAAGCTTTTTTCTTCCTTAAATTAACATGATTCAACATCATTCAAATATGGCAAGAATATTTAAATCTCACTAGTATGGTAACTTCTTCAAAAGAGAGAGTATAAAAATATGGTACAAATAAAATGCTTTAGGGGTGCCTGGGTGGCTCAGTCGGTTAAGCATCTGAACTTCAGCTCAGGTCACGATCTCACAGTCCGTGAGTTTGAGTCCCGCTTCAGGCTCTGTGCTGACAGCTCAGAGCCTGGAGCCTGCTTCGGATTCTGTGTCTCCCTCTCTCTCTGCCCCTCCCCTGCTCATGCTCTGTCCCTCTGTGTCTCAAAAATAAAAACATTAAAAAAAAAAACAAATAAAGTACTTTATAATTTCTTAAATACTGACCCTTTCTGTTCATCTCCCTTCCTCCCTCCCTCCCTCTCCCCTTTTCTTGTCTCCTTTGTTTTTTTTTTGTTTTTTTTGTTTTTTTTTTTTTTTTACTTTTTCCCTTTATAAATATCAGTCAAGGGATGCCTGGATAACTCAGTCAGTTAAGCATCCAACTCTTGATTTCGGCTCGGATCATGATGTCTTAGTTGGTAAGATCTGATAGCTAGCATGGAGCCTGCTTGGGATTCTGTCTCCCTTGATCTCTGCCCCTCTCCCATGCTCTCGCACTCTCTCATGCTCTCTCTCAAAAATAAATAAACACTAAGAAACAGCAAAAAAAGATTTTTTTAAAAAATAAATAAATGTAAGTCAAGATAAGCACATTGGATAACATTCATGCTTTCTGTAGAAATAAAACTTATAATTTCATATTCTTAACAAAGTATGCTTCTTGCCTCATCTTGCAAATCACACAAGTATGTGATCAATTACAAATGTTCTGGATCAGAAGAGGTGACAATATAGCTCCAGTGAAAAATAACTCCAAGTTAAATTCTGATTGTGAGACAGACTCCTTATGAAAAAAGAAAAAGTTTGACATGCATAGTATTTGATCATTAATATGTTTGGCTATGGAGCAAAATTGAATACAAGTTTCTTTAAATAATCATTCCTAAAGAGCCTTGATTTTATTTTCTTTTTTACTTTTTTTAATGTTTATGTACTTTTGAGAGAGACAGAGTGTGAGGATGAGAAGGGCAGAGAGAGAGGGCGACACAGAATGTGAAACAGGATCCAGGCTCTGAGCTGTCAGAATACAGCCCGACGTGGGGCTTGAACCTACAAATCGTGAGATCATGACTTGAGCCGGAGTAGGAGCCTAACCAATGAGCCACCTAGGCACCCCCTAAAGAGTCTTGATTTTAGTCAAGAGCAATGATGAATCTTATTCAGCATCAAAGTCCCATAAGAAAAATAATGCTGATAGATTAACTTGATATGCATTGTAGAGCAGGAGTACTTTAATGTCAAAAATATTGGACAATGATAGGTTAACCAATTCCAATAAATTTGTAACCATGGACCCCTCAGAGTGTTTAACAGAAACGTTCACTGTGACACTCTAAAGGGGACAAAGAGTACCCAGAGAATTCCCCAAATCAAGTTACCAACTGGTATCAAAATACAAATAGCCATTTTGCCACAGAACACTTAACAATTGTTTGTAATCTGTGACACAGGCTTTGAGAAATACTACTACAATTTTTCTTTCATAGAGTAAGTTGTTTTTAAAATTTGAGGTTCAGAGTTAAATACCAGAATATCACTTTTATCTTAATTTATCATAGACTCACAGGTATTAAAGGACAGTTATATAAGAAAAACAGCAGCTTTATTCCTAAATTCAGGACATATTTTCAAATATCACTGAACTTATTCACAGCATATTCTCTCATTTTTACTGTCACTCTGCCCCTTTAATTTGAAAGCAGTTATATTTGTCTACTTTAGCATTTCATCATTAGTATCATTTGAGTACATAAGACGTGCTAACAGTACCAGGTACACTTGAGCATTTACTTTACCACTCACCCTGAAAACCTTGCTAAACTGTAGATTCAGTCTGAAATGTTGTAGAAGTAACAGGGTCCTTGGAACACTGCTCTTTCACTTAATGTTTATGTAACCTCAGACAAGTCTGTCTACTTCCTTGAGCCTGTGTTTTCATTTATAAAATAGGGATATTGCCACACATATCAGAGACTTTCTGTGATCAAAGGGGATAAGATAGGCAAAGCTATTTAGAACATTACTAGCAATTAAATACTATTTTGTTTTTATTTTGTGTCTTTCATATATCTTCAAAATGTGCCCATGCCTGGGCCTGCATTACTAAGAAGTTCTCCTCCAAAATGTTGGCTCTTCTTTGAAAGGATTTGTTAAACTTGCTGCCTTTCTCATGCCTGTGTGCCCTCATCTTCAACATCCTAATAGTCTGTCCATGGCCAAATCCATCAGTCCATCCTGAGCTCCATGTCCCATCCTGCCAAAGATATATTTTCTGGTAGTGTGGAGACCCTCACACATGATTGCTTTCAAACATGCCCAAAGAGGAATAGGATGCTGTTTCACCTTTGGTCAGTTCTGCTGTTTATAAGGCACACAGCATGGCCTAGATATTTCTATTTATAGATAAGTTCCTAGATATTTCCATTACTTCTATCTCAAATTTGTGTTCCATATTTCACATTGGGAAATTAAAAATTAAGCAAAGGTGATGTAATTTATACTCCCGAGTGACTGGAAAAATAATATACAACCTGACTTTGTTCTGTTTGACTCTCATTTTGCCGTAATATCTTTATGCTTATGAAAACATTGTGCCTTTTAAAAAGAGTATCCAGGGGCGCCAGGGTGGCTCAGTCGGTTAAGTGTCCGACTTCGGCTCAGGTTATGATCTCGTGGTTCAGGAGTTCGAGCCCCGCATCGGGCTCTGTGCTGACAGCTCAGAGCCTGGAGCCTGCTTCCGATTCTGTGTCTCCCTCTCTCTCTGACCCTCCCCCTCATTCATGCTCTGTCTCTCTCGGTTTCAAAAATAAATAAACATTAAAAAAAAAATTAAAAAAGAAAAGTATCCAGAGCAACTCATTCTTTCAAAAGCTAGAATTCAAATAGGCCAAGGGTACCATCACCTACAAATGGAATATTGGCAAAGTCTGCCTTTGCTAATCTCCGCCTGTACTGCCAACCTATTGAAGCCTTGGCCTTTTTTTCTTCACTTTGTAGGTTTCTTTTAAAAATCATCTCCTTTTACAGAGAATGAGAATTTGGGGAAGGACTATGCCTGGAATTACAATAGATGACACCAGATGGCGCCATGGGACTGGCTACTTGGGTCAAAAGGTTAGAACTCCCTAGTTGTGGCTCCTGAGAGGGCATAGAAAAAGCTCTTTTGTGTTCTATCTATAAAAATGTTAATATACCAAATATTTTTTTAATTCTTACTTCTAAGATATATGATAAACAATTTTGAGAGGGAGAACAGAAAGCTGAATACTTGATTTTCCATACTTCGACAATTTGCAATCAGTAGCTGTTTAGTCTTTTCTGCTGCACTGTATTTTCTCCTCCCTGAACTGATTGTCTGCTTTGTAACACACAGGACTCTGCAACTGAACATTACATGGGCCTGCTCCTTCCACGGATGCCCACTTTACAAAGGCTGTTCTCCGTGAAGAACAAGTTGATGAGCTTTCTCGGGACTTCTAATTAACTCTCAAGTCCTTTTTATGTCTTTCCACTCTGTTCTCACCCCCTTTGGTGAGTGAGAATGTATTTTCTCTCTCTTCACCGTCTCAGCTTCTTGCTGTTCCTACTTATTTCAGTTACAATATCATCATCAAAAAATATAAAATATAAAATAAAACAACAATAAAAATGGAGATGGCATTCCAGATCTGCATCAAAGTCCCTAAAAAGCCCTTTTCAGTCAAAAATATTCAGTTCATGGAGAGTGTTATGCTAAGTGAAAAAAGTCAGGCCCAAAAAGACACATACCATAAGTTTTCACTCATATGTGGATCCTGAGAAACTTAACATAAGACCAGGGGGTAGGGGAAACAGGGGGGGAGTTACAAAGAGGGAAGGAGGCAAACCATAAGAGACTCTTAAATACTGAGAACAAACTGAGGGTTGATGGGGGGGGGGGAGTGGGTGATGGGCATTGAGGAGGGCACCTGTTGGGATAAGTACTGGGTGTTGTATGGAAACCAATTTGACAATAAATTATATATTAAAAAAATATTCAGTTTATTTATACATTTCCTTTCCTTCAAAGTTCTCTATATGGTATGTCAACTTACACAGTTATTACTAAAGATAAGTTTTAGCTAATTCAGCAACTCCTCACCCCGCTTGCTCAGGCCAGGGTTCCTATCAAGTTACCCAATGATGGACAACAGAGTGGGTGCTGGATCCCAGCCGCCGGGCTCGGCCACTGACCAGCTGGGTGGACTTCCACAGCTGTTTCCTTTCTTCAACACCTGTCTCCTCATTTATGGGAAGGAGATAATAATGGCAGTTTTTGAGAAGAATTATGAGAATTAAGTAATATACAGGGCTTAGACAGTGCCTGACACAAAGTCACAAGCAATTTTCAAATGTTAACTATAGCCATTCTATTATTTTAAAATCACCTAAAGGTCCAGGGGCACGTGGGTGGTTCAGTCAGTTAAGCATCCAACTCTTGGTTTAGGCTCAGGTCATGATCTCATAGTTTGGTGAGTTGGAACCCCACATCGAGCTATGCACTGGCAGCACAGAGCCTATTTGGGATTCTCTCTCCCTCTCTCTGCCCCCCCCACTCATGCAATCTCTGTCTCTCTCATAATAAATAAATAAACTTAAAAAAATATTTAAAATAACCTAAAGGGCACATACTTTTTTTTTCTAAGTCATGAACATAGACATAAAACAATGTGCACAAAATGCAACAATTACAACTTTTTAAAAAGTATGCCTTTATACACATGTGCTTTAGATAAAAAGACACCCGCAAAAGATTTGTAGGAACCCAGAAAATATGTTCGCCTCAGAGAGTAGAATTGAGAGAATGAGAACAAAGTAGGAAGCAAACTAACTTTTCCTTCTATACCCTCCTTTCTTCTTGGGATTTTTTCAAACTAAGTTACCTAAATATTTAAAGAAAATAATGAATAGGATAACATATTTGAAAACACAATTATATGACTTTTTTCTTAACAAGTTCCTTCTATTTTTTTAAAGTTTATTTATTGATTTTGAGAGAGAGAGAGTGAGTGGGAGAAGGGCAGAGAAAGAGGGAGAGAGAGAATTCCAAGCAGCCTCCTCACTCTGTCAGTGAAGGACCTGATGCAGGGCTGGATCCCACAAACTCTTGAGATTATGAGCTGGGCCAAAATGAAGAGGGGGCCACTTAGCTGACTGAGCCACCCAGGTGCCCCTCCTCTCAATTTTCCACAATTTATGGAGCTAAATGTGCTTGCTTCTCAGGCCTGGCAGTTGAATCATGCTGGTCTGGATCAGTATTAAATGACTCTTGGAGATAGCCTTGCCTACTTGTTGCTTCAAATTCTGTCCCCATCAGCATTTTCAGGCTCTTGTTTTGCTGATGTACAATAAGGAGCTCCTTGAGGAGTTTAGTGTTAAACTGTTAAGTCAAAATGATGGTGGGGATGAAGGAAATATTGCAGAATAAGGAGTGGGAGATAAAGATTGGATTTCAGAAGAATAGTTGTAAAAAAAAAAAATCTATCTACTTAGAGACCAGAGTTGCAAATGGGAAGGTGGATGAAAACAGCTGAATGAGAGCACAGGAGAGAAACTTGGGGAGGACGGAGGAGAAAGTTGAGTGAGGAAGACAAAGGAGAGGTTAAAAGACAGAAATAAAACCAATTACAGAAGCAGGGCTTGGTCAATTTTCAACTTTTGCATGGTAGACAAAAAAAAAAAATACTGTGTATATGTGTGTTCTAAGAAATTATACTGTGGAAGTGTTAGTTCTGTTTACTCTTAGATGGTGGTTCCTGAATCAGCAGTTCCAAATGACATTATCTTAGACTATACCAAGGAACTTGTTAAGCCTTCCTAACTTGTTAGGAATCCACTCTAATAATATATTTCCCCAATTATCTAGGTAAATGTATTAACCATGTAATTCCATTTGGGGAGTACCAGAAATATGGTATTGTAGGTTTATCTCCCTAAATGTAGTGTTTTCTTAAAAGAGAAGCCAATTACAAAATCTGATAAGCTGGGAAATTATGAACTGAGTCAGAAGAAATTAAGGTAGTTTTTTCTTGTTTGTTTGTTTTTTACAGACACTCTTTGTTAGGTATTGTGCTTGATACTTTCCACATGTTCCATTTATGCCATTCTATAGATTGGGAAGGTGATGTTAAAAGACATTAAGTGACTTTTAAAGACTTGTTAAATATATTAAGTGATGTTCAAAGAGGAGTGACAATCACCATAAATACTCTTATTAGACTAAAAAAAATGGTTTTGTCTTTTTTTTTGTTTTTGTTTTTGTTTTGTTTTGTTTTTTCCCTCTAGACCACATGCTTCCACTGCCAAACACATAATATAGCCTTGAATAATTCCCTGTTCCACGTCTTACTCTATTTCCAAGCTTCCAAGCAGTTGAAGGAGGATCCAGTTGGTTGCATCATGGCATGTCAATTTACAAGGATAGAGCCAGGAGTCTATATATCTCTCACCTCTACAAAAGCCCCTGTTCTAAGATGGTTTAGGAGTAGCTCCAGGAGAAACAATAAGAGGTAAGAGACAATCATATTCATTGCTTTGGAGGGATTTAGTGAAGATCACTTTCATTCCACCACCCTGTTTAATCTGCCCTGGAACAGACATGTTAAGTGTATAATATATTTTACTATAAGTCCACTAATGCCATTGAATTCTGTTGCCCACCTTGGTTTGTGTGTCAGTTGGCCCTGTTCCTATCCCTGTAGGTCCAAATGGAAATACAATGCCTCGAGGCTTTTAGGTGAAGAGTTGGCAATTGAGAGCATTGCTTCAGGAAACAAGATCTAGAATAATTTAGTCAAGTAATATTCTCTCTTAACTGGGTCTTCTCAGAGGCTGGACACTACAATTTCCTTGTCTTTTCATTTCAATTGTGGCTCTTACTACTTTTAAAAGCAACCAAGGTGCACCTGGGTGGTTCAGTCGGTTGAGCGTCTGACTTCAGCTCGGGTCATGATCTCACGGTTCGTAGGTTTCAGTCCTGTGTTGGGCTTTGTGCTAACAGTGTGGAACCTGCTTGGGATATTCTCTCTCTTCTCTCTCTGCTCCTCTCCTATTTGTACTTTCTCTCTCTCTCTCTGAAAATAATAAATAAAACTTAAAAAAAACATATTTTCTTCTTCAACTCACCCCCTCTTTTTTAGAAAGACCACATACACACCTCAAACTGCAAATCTGATTATGTAGTTTCTTCTGTTTTTCAATTTCCAGGCCTTTTACATTTACATGGTTACTGTTTTTATATTATTGTCTACATATATATCTTACTTTCCTTCACCCTCCTTTTAGCAGCAAACTATCCATAGTTACAAAAATGTTAGCTTCGTATGCTCAACATTCAAATAAGATAACTATTTAGTTTGTTGTAAAAGTACTCATATCCCACTAATTTTCAATAGGACTTGATACTACCTAGGAAGGAATGTTCACTACAGGAGAAAAAATAACCAAAACGAAAAGAGTAGGAGAGAAAAAAAATGCAATTTTAGTTTAATACCTCTGACCCATATCATAAGGTCTTGGATGCTTTTGTGAACGATTATTAAAGTTAAGTTTGGTTTAGGGCATTCTGGCAGCCTACTCAAAAAAAAAAAAAAAAAGAAAGAAAGAAAAAGAGAGAGAGAGATAAAATATGTAATATATGGTATTCATAACTTAAAAACATCTGTTTCTCACAGAAAACACAGTGTCATCTTGCATTGAGGCTTGAGAGAAATTAATCCCATTGGCCTTCACAAAAAGTACAGCTTTGTTATATAGGAAATAATCAAGTATACTTTTATAGTTTAAAGTAAAGTAAAATGTGGTAAGGTTGTCAATAGGGTAGTTCATAATGTTAAATATCTATAGATGTCATGATTCCAAATACTGATCAGGTGTCATTAAACATACAATATAGAGTATGCAAGAAAATGATGAGACATAATTTCTTGCAACACCTCCTCACTCATATTTTCCTTCACAACAGAACTTTAAGAAAGACTTGGTAAAATGCTTAAGTACTACATGTTTCTAGGACAGTCTTGTTCTTGGTTCAAACTGTCAGTCTATATTCTCTATATCTCTCTGCCTAAAAGGGAATGGAGTTAAAGATAATTGTGTTATTCCTGCCCCACGTATCAATCAAGTCCAAGTAATGACAGCAACATTTGACTAATACTAAAATTAGATGGAAGAGAACAGACTTCAGCAATAATGGAAAGTAGCAACATTAAGATTACCAAAACTATGGAAATATGACAAGCAATACATTCTGGATTCCCCCTCTTGCAAGTACATGCTCACCAGCAACCAAGGTTGATCTAGCCCTGTTTTATTCAGTAATCCTAACTACTTTATTAATTCCCTTCTTTGTTGCTCTGTTTTGCAGATTCAGAATATCATTAGGACAGTTCAATTTATTTTAATTTTTAATTATTTATTTTTTGAGAGAGAGAGAGAGAGAAAGACAGAGAGAGCATGTGTGAATGAGGGAGAGGGGCAGAGGGAGAGATAGAGAGAATCTTAAGCAGGTTCCATGCTCAGCATAAAACCGTATGCAGGGCTAAATCCCATGACCCTATGATCATGACCTGAGATAAAATTGGAAGTCAGATGCTCAACTGATTGAGCCATCCAGGTACCCCAGTTCAATTTATTTCAGAATCTAAGTAAATTTAAATTATTTCAATACTCCTATATTCTGGCATTGAAAAGACGTAACTTAAGTGAAAATTAAAAGGAAAAATCTTATGGAATGATAAATCTTATGGAATGATAAATGGTAAATTCTTAAAGGCAATAATTCATGTCTTTTGATTTGATCAACCTAACTTAAATTTAAATTAAGAGAGTGGACATTTATTTAATAAGTCAGAGTCATGTAGTATTGTTAGTTTGAACTACTAACCAGTGGATATAAAGATGATTTATTCTGAAATGCTTGGATTTATTACAGTAGTGGTGAAAAATCAATCTCTAAAAAATGGTAAGTCTCATTCTGAAATGGTATTTCCAGGAATTCTTCCCTCTGCCTATATAATTTCTCTGAAGCAAAGCACTTGAAATTTGAGAGTTGCACAGACTAAAAGATTTATTTAAATATAACTATATATAATTGATGGAGATTTAAAAGAAACCTATGCCCAGAGCTGGCAAGGGTGTGGCGGGAAGGGATACTTCTGTAGGCTTTTAGTCGTACTGTGAACAAGGTGGTTGCATGGAAGGCAATTTGACAGGGTAACAGGTACATAGACTTTCGTCTGGTAATTCTACTTCTGATTCTTTGGATTTATCCTGAGGAAATAAGGGGACAAAATCACAAAGGTGTTTGTGCATATTTATTAGGACATTGTTTCTAATAAAGAAAAGTTAAAAACAACCAAAATACTTAATAATGTGGACTTGTTAAAAATTTAAGGAGTGCATTTGTTGTGATGAGCAGCGGGTGTTGTATGGAATCACTGAATCACTGTATTGTACACCTGAAAGTAATATTACACTGTATGTTAACTAAATGGAATTCATATTGAAAGAAGAAAAAAATTCAGTGAATTGATACAATGGATTTTTATACAATCATTAAGAACAATGTATTTTATAAACTATAAGGACAAAATATTTTCACAATATACTATCATTGAAAAGAATAGTTTACAGTACAGTATGGCAGCCTGTGTTGTATTAAGATAATGGGTTTCCAACAGTCTGAGGTTTAAATCTTGGGTATGTGACAGTGACAGTCACAGGGCCTTAAACAAAATATCTAGCCTTTCTAAGTTTCATTTTTATCATTTATAAAGGAGGGATAATTAAACAATTAAGTGAAGTAATGCTGAGTAAGCTTCCCCAAAATATTAAATGCGAGTGATGATGGATGATACAAAAATATACACACCTTTAGTTATATACACATAAAGAAAACATCCAGATGTAATCTTTGTTATTCATAGTCACCTAAGTACTAACAGAAGTGTTATTATATTTGTTATCACTCTATTTGTACCTTCCATTTTTTCCAAAGTGATATATTTAAAAAGTTATTAAAAGTAGTAATACAATATATTCCTTTTAAAGAAATTACTTTGAAGTAAGGCCAGTAAGTTTGATTTATAAACACATATGTTAAGGTAAAATACACTAGAATGAGTCATAAAGAATAGACTCTACAAAGGGAAAACAATCTTAGCAGCTCACATGCTTTTCCTAAATAATTATCATATAGCTCAATACTTTTTTCCCCCCATCTTTTTACAATCCATAAAATTTATCAGTTTTTTATAATTACAGAACAGTTAGTTGCAAATAATACAAATGATGCATAAGCATTTCACTATTCTCAAGTTTTAATATATCATATAATAAGCCATCACAAAAGAGTTAGCTTTCTGAACATATACTTTCACTTACATGCTTTAAGGAGAAATGTTTTCACTTAGGAGCTTTTGAACTATGATAATAAAAAGACAAAATTACCTTTTATTTTCAGTAAAGTCCTTATAGCCTTTTATTTACATTTTCTTAGGCATATAGTCTAATGTATAATGCGATACGATGGTTTGTATAATTTCTTTTATCTCACATCAGGTCATAGTCTCACAAGGGTATGCAGTGTCTTTAATTCACCTGCATACAACGGTATGCAGTATGTTGTGTTTCCAGTTCCAACCAGGCTTTCTATAGTAGGATTTCCAGTAAGCAATATATCGGTACATGACTTTGCCTATCTTTTGGTTTAGAAAATTAAAAATTAAGTCTAGCCACCTGTAGGTTTTCTACTCTCAATGTTTTTGTTTGTTTGTTTTATGTATCATTTCCTACACTTTCCTTTATTTTTCTCTCTGTCTTCAGAAAAATGTCTTCTTCGGGCACCTGGGTGGCTCAGTCAGTTAAGCATCTGACTTCAGCTCATGTCATGATCTCACAGTTCCTGGATTTGAACCCCACATTGGGCTCTATGTTGGCAGCTCAGAGCCTGGAACCTGCTTCAGATAGTATGTCTCTCTCTCTGCCCCTCCCCTGCCCATGCTCTGTTGTTCCCTACCAAAAATAAATAAACATGAAAGAAAGAAAGGAGAAAGAGAGAAAGAAAGAAAGAAAGAAAGAAAGAAAGAAAGAAAGAAAGAAAGAAAGTTGGAGCCACCTTCTACACATACACCTTGGATTTCATTCACTATCATTTCTTCTGAGTCTTACCTAACAATTACTTTTCCTCCTTCTCCCCCTCCTTTCTTCTTTCAGAATGTTGATCATACATACATCAGGAAGTGAGTTTTGGGAGAAATGACTCTCATTTGGCACATTCACACCTCTCCTTGCACTGATATCAGAGTTATTATATAATTTAAGTGGAAATATTTTGAAGACAACACCATCATTTTAAGTAATAGATAATACATTTTCTTCTAGAAAGTAAATTTATAAGAGATTCCATCCAGTAAACAAAGTCAGTCTTTGACTTGATAAGAGAAGTACTTGGGAAGAACCTTGGAAAGATACATGAGTTAGAATGGGTTGGAATGAGAAGTTCTGCTTTGGCTGGGATAGAAATAAGATATACAATTGTCATGCACAAGAATTAGGTTCTATGAAGTCACAGGGACCAATAAATTGGTGAGTAGTGAAGCATTGCTCCTCAGGCAAATACAGGGTTACATTCCTGGGCTTCAGTCACAATGTTTTCAACAAATCAAGACATAACCTTATTTTAAGTGTGTTTCTGTTTAAAGATACCTTATTTACCAATATATTGTTAATTTACTAACATTTAATGTATAGCTGGCAGCAATCTAATCCATGCCTGAATGAAGCTTAATTTACACATGTACCTTCACCATAAAATAAAGCCAATCTCAGTTAACTTGCCCTTAGGAACACTGACAGCACCTCAGGACTACAATTCAGGGCTATTTTTAAACAGTGAAGATACCATAAAATCCAACAAAAAGGAAACATAGCACTAGGTAGACTGCAAAATGGACACTTGTTTAGAAATATAAACAAAACTGCAGAGTATCAGCTGTTCCACCTAAGGTGGGAAAGTATGCAGGGCAACGCAGATTTTCCCTGCTCTGTGCATGTCTGTGAATGACCATGGAAGTTCCATGAACATTGATTTTAGAGGCACCAATACATTTTAGTAAGTAGGTAAATTCACAAATATTGGAATGCACATCAACTGTATGTATGTATACACACAGACACATAGTTGATATACATGAAGTTCTGAGTAATAGGACAGTTTACAACAGATTCTATTATGCTCAAAACCACATTCCAGTAGGTGGTTATAACTGAAGTCCATGCTTAAACATCTACAATAGGGGGGCCTGAGTGGCTCACTGGGTTAAGCATCTGACTCCTGATTTTGGCTCAGGTCATGATCTCACCATTCTTGAGTTCAAGCCCCACATTGGGCTCCATGCTGACAGTGGGGATCCTGCTTGGGATTCTCTCTTTCCCTCTCTCTCTGCCCCTCCCCAACTCTCTGTCTCTCTTAAAATAAGTAAAATAAAAAACCTTAAAATACAAAGATGTACAATAAATTCTTTCATACTGTATCTCTGTGTATCATGGCAACCATTCTTATATAAGGTCATAGAGTCCTATTGGATATATTTTTGCATTTCACATGGAAATAATCATAATATAAAAATGTAAATTTCATTTTCTTCACATTATGTCAAAGAGCAGAATGGGCTTTGTCTCAACCCAGAATATTCTGGGAATAGTCAAGCAATATCATTATAGTTGGAAATTCAAATAAATTTGTGAGCTTGCCAAAGGTCATATTTAAAATTCAAATATAAAGCTGTCCTAATAAGGAGATTCATTTTAGGGAATGACTTAAAAAGTGGTAAGGATGAAGACTATAGAGCCAAATATTCCTGACTTTGCCACTTAGTGGTTTCACAATTTTTTTTTCTTTTTTTAAATGTCTCTTTGAGGGGAGGCGAGGAGGGTCAGAGGGAGAGGGAGAGAGAATCTTAAGCAAACTCCAAACCCAGCAAGGAGCCCGATACAGAGAGATGCAGACATGAGCCTAAATCAAGAGTCAGACTCTTAACTAACAACCAACTCTTAACCAACCTGGGCGCCCTAGGAGTTTCACAGTTTTTAATTAAGCAAGCAAAACTTACTGTATGCTATTATCTTGATATTTAAAATAGGAGTAATAATTAATATATTTATAGTATTTACAATGTAATGCATGTAGAGTTCTTAGAAAAGTGTCTGGCATATTGTTCCAACTCAATAAATGTCATTTTTTTTCACCTTTACTGATCCCAATCTTAATGTTGAGGAGGTAGAATATTATCTGGCAGGCTTTATTGATTCATGTGAAGCAACCAAAACCAGCTTGTAAGAAAGCGAAAATATCTAACTGGTTAAAATATGTGATTTACAAAAAATGAGATATGAACAAACTTATTTGAATTTTAGCTATTTTTCCTCCTCATTACTCAGGACTTTGCCCCTCACACTCATATCATAGTGCCTTTTTCTTACTTCTCCAATCTCCTTATTTCCACTTACTCCATTGTCTTGTGATCCCAATCTTGAAAGTTCATTTCTCTTCCTTCTAAGTAGCTTCAGAACTTTATCACCTTGACCCTCAATCCCTCTAAGTCAAACTCATTGACCAGAGTGATTGAGGGTCTTGCCTGAGCCCCACCCCAATCCTTCAGCCAGGGAAGTCCCTGTTCAGGAATAAATGTGGCTTTCATGTCAGGTGCCCTTTTCTGAAGAAGGGTCTCAGCCCCCTTCTCAGCCATCTCAAATCCCCGCCCTTTAGACTGCTGTGGAGTCCTGCCTGTGCTGCAGAACAGTTATTCAGCTAAAGTACACATAGCACTTCCATTGTCTAAAGGCCCATTGATCCGTGCGACTCCCACATCAGCACAAATGAGAAGTCCCTGCCTGAATGCAGCAGATGGAAATGGAAATTATATACTCTGGTAACACTGACTTTATTACAGCTAAATTATTTGCATTTTCCAAGTTGGGAGTTTTTCAAAAACTAAAAGGAAAGAGTCCTGGGCCATCACTTAGTGCAAAACCAGCTGCAAGTAACGTAGGTGCCTTGACCTGGTGCTAATCATTTCACCTGGCTGAGCCTCAGATCTCCTTGCTGTCACATTTGTAAGGTGTCAGTGCCTGTTTGAGCTAATGCCTTATAAGGATCGCTGCCAGGACTGAATGACATAATGGATATGGAAGCAGTTCACAAATTAGAATATTTCATAAATGCAACAATCTGTTACATTTATATAAGATCTATACTCTTGTATATTTCCATCCTCATCAGGACCTCTATGTTCCCACTGTCTTCAAAGATCCTTTCTTCAGGTTAAAAAGGGTAAGATTTAACTCATAAACAGGGCTATTATCAATTTTCTGAAGGGTTCTTAAAAATATTTCAAAATTTTACATTTAATTGGTAACAAATTATGTTTTCAGTTTTTGTTTGCTTCTGCTGCAAGACAATCTTGAGAACTTGCTCTTTAAAGGGGTGCTGTAATCTTGCTGAAAGGTGTTAGAAAAAAAACAGTTTGTCTGCCTCAGTTTTTGGTGATCTGTTTAATTTGTACACAGCTTTCCAATAAGCTGGTTTGTCTCCTTGTCTACATAGGTTTTGCTGTAGCCATTTCACGTTCAAAATTACTGCAAAAAAGTAATTGATCCTCTATTTCAATATCCCTGCTGTTTCATGAGCTATCTTACAATTCGGAGGAATCTATTTCTCACTGATGTTGAAAAACATAATAAGGTCACAGCAGGAAGGCTTTAGCTTCATTAAAGAACATTATTATAAAAATAAAATGATCGAGGGCAAATTGTTTTTGTCCTTGTGGTACTCTTTCTGCAGATTCACATTAATCTGAGTGTTTAAAGCAACAATAAATGTGTAATCTTCTCTTTATCATTCACTTCACCATGGTAGCCTCTAGTGGTAGAAAGAGATGTCAATCGCTCACATTCCAGGGGATTTCTAGCTCTGTTGAATAAAAAGGAATTAAGCCTCTCTGGAAATGAAGGCTGCAGCCTGTCAAGTAACTAAATTTATTTCTGCTTTTAAAATATCACGGAGAATGCTGGTGTCCAGCAAATGTAATGCCAGCATTATTTAAAAAATGATTGAGCAGAGAAATGAATTGAAATTTTGACCCACTCAGGCTTCCATCTATCATGGAAGCCTATAATGGGGGGATGAGGAAGAAGGATTTAAGATAGAGAATCAGTGATTGCCCTATTAATCTAGTTTAACTGAAACTAAAATCTGACAGAGTGCATTACAAGTTGCAGGCAGTAAAGCTTATCAATTCATTACTACTTTCAAGGCTCTCCTTTGCTTTCTTTCTGCCTTCGGCTCCTGGCAAAGGACAGGTTTTTACAGTTCAATTTCTCAGTTTATTTTTGACTGCTTTTAATTAAATTTGATGGCCTGCTTCTGCACCACTGAAGTTATCGGAGTTGCAAAGCACTTTGCTGTTATAATGATAGCTCCCTTGATGTCTGTTCATTATTAACTGCTTTTCAAAAGTGCTGCTCTCAACTCTCATTTTATAAATATTTAAATAACTGAATTTCTATAACATAAATATCAGTGCACAGAAGATAAGGATTCTATTGCCTGTTAATAGGTTATACATAGTAAAAAGAGAATGCCTTTTTGCAAAGTTTCATATTATAATATTAATTGGGAATGTGATCTTAGATCATCTTGTATATAAGTTCTCATATAAATAGTACAATGTCTTAAAACCACAGTAACCAATGACTTAAGACTTTAGGACACCTCACACCTATAATTCTAAAATAAACTACCTTAGAAACCAGAATGAAGGATTTTCATATAGATAAATGAAATCCTGAAATTAACCTGGCTTTTTTTTTAATGTCATTCTTATTCTTAAGGTAAGTGAAAGAATGTGCCAAGAGAGCTTAATCATCATACAAAAAAGTCTATTCTTCAATTAAAAAAAAAAGTAAATAAGAACCTTACTAAGATAAAACCAAAAACTAATGAATTGACCACAGTTATTAATTTCTTCAGCTTCCCAAACCACAAAAGACAGCAAAATCTTAAAAAAAAAAAAAAAAAGTCACCTAGGGGCTGATTAAAAAACAAAAAAAAGTAGGGGCTGGGAACAAAAGTGGAGACAGTACTGGAAGAGGTAGGGCAACAATGTGTCAGTTGCTATCAATCTTGCTCTGTTCAGGCACTGTTCTAACCCATTTTGTACCTATAACATCTCCACAATCGTCTTTTTATAGGTAAGAAAATAGAGGTGCAGGAACATTAAGCAACCTGCTCATCATATATTCAACAAGTAACAGACCCAGGCAGTCTGGTTTCAGAGTCATACCCTTAATCACTAAACTGTATTTCAATACATTGTGGAAGGTAAGGAGCAGATAGAGGAATGATGATTGATGGAGCAGAGCTTAGGATGTGCTGCCCACGTGCTCACAGTGCAGAGTACCACGAGAAGTCAGCTACGCACCCACAGAACCTGCCAGCAGTCCAGCCCTTTGAATAACTGACTGCTTTGGAAGGCAGGCATGAGAAGCGGTTCCAGAAAGGGGAAATTTGTTAAAATTCTAGAGGGGTTGCTCTCTCATTGCCCACAGCTGGCAATTACTTCATTCCCTATCATCCCCTACCCCCAAATCCCAAATTTTAAGTCCATTCTCTGGGGAAATTAAACCTAGTACACTTGACTTTGGACAGAGCTCTTATTTGAACTAGACATACTTAGTCGGAACCTATAACCCTCTTCCCTTGCTTCCTTGGTTTCTAGAACATGAGCAGCCAAATTATACTACCCCAACTCCTACTCAAAGACCCCACTTTATACAAATGAAGAACAAAAGGTTAGTTATTTGAGGAAAACAGTCACATTACTGAGACCTACAGCTGAGATGTTAACACCCAAAAAAAAGACTAAAAATAAACACACGATATAGGGAGTGAAAGAACTGGGGGGGAGGAGTTACTATAAGCAATATAGAATAAGAATGTATGACAATAAAACAAAAACATGCTGTGACAATCAAAATAAGTTATTAAACCTTAAAAGATGATAAATAAAACTTAAAAACCAGCAGAACATCAGATACAAAAATCATAACATTCTTTTTTTTTTATTTTTTACAGTTTATTTTGCACACACATGCACAAGAGAGAGCACGCAAAACAAGCAAAGGAGGGGCAGAAGGAGAGAGAGAGAGAGAGAGAGAGAGGGAATCCCAAGTAGGCTCCACACTGTCAGTGCAGAGCCCAGCAAGGGGCTCAGTCCCACAAACCATGAGATCCACTAAATGAGTCACCCTGGCCCCCGAATAATATTTTATTTTTTAAAAGGCAGACTGCATTCTTAACAAATGATGTGGTCAAAGAAAAGCTGCAAAAATGTTACAGAGTGAAGGGTACCGCAGAGACATGGCTGTTGTTAAATTAAAGGAGGCCATTTTACTCAAGTGGCTGAAGTGCCATGGTGGCCTATGTAAACAAGCCAAAATCTAAGCCTGTAAACCCCTTAAGACTATGAAATTTTAACCTGAGGACAACCAATCACAGTCAATGGGCTGCCGGTAGGCTTTCAGCTATAGTCGATCAAAAATTTCTTTACTGGGGCCCCTGGGTGGCTGAGTTGGTTAAGCCTGGGAATCTTGATCTCTGGGTAGGTCATGATCTCACCATGGTGAAAATGAGTCCCAAGTAGGGTTCCTTACTGAATTTGGAGGCTGCTTGAGATTCTTTCTCTCCCTCTCTCTCTGTCCCTCCCCTGCTTGCACTCTCTCTCCCTCTCTCTCTCTCTCTCTCTCTCTCTCTCAAAATAAATAAACCTTAAAAAAAATCCTTACTTTGCTTTTCCCTTTTCTCAATAAACACCTATCATTGACCTCCTGTTGGGGTAGTGTTCCTAAACATTTCCTTTTTGGTGTTGCTTATTTGAATAGATTTTTCTTCAAATTCCCCCAAATTTTAATATGCCTCAGTTTGGTTTTTAACACCACAGAATGCAATACATTTTTCTATACTATATCCCACAGTGGGATAAAAACATACTATGAAAGATTGGTTCAGCTGATATCATTGGAATACCAGCAGTAGATTAAATCAAAGTATTATATAAATGTTATGTTTTCTAAAGCAAATTACCTTACTGTAATTATGTTAGAAAATCTCCTTGTTCTAAGGAAACACAAACTGAAGTATTTACCAGAGGCAAAGGGCAATGATATATGCTACCTACTGTCAAATGGCTAAGGCAAACAACAACAACATAGATGATTGATACAGCATATGTGTGTGTGAGTATGCAGAGAAATCAAAGACACAAATGTTAACTATAGATAATCAGGGTAAAAGGTATTGATGCATTCCTGCATTTACCCCCAACCCCCAACAACCTTTATGTATGTTTCAATTTTTTTTCCAAATAAAATTATTTTTTAAATTCCAAGAAAGGTAAAAGATAAAGTCAAGGAGATCACCCAAAGAACAAAACTAATAGAAAATGGATGAAAAAATTTTTTAAATATAGGAAAAGAGTAATTCAGAAGGCCCAGTAGCTAACTAATAAAAAGAGAAACCTGTGACAGCTAAGATGAAACTAAGAAATTAAAGTTTTAATACAAAAATATCAATCTCCAAAATGAAGTTAGTCGCACACCAAGGCCCATTGTCATGAATTTCAAAAACCCTGAGAGGTTCTTAAAGAGAAAGCAAAACAGAACACAAGAGAGAAGTAAAACAGGAGAATGGGGCTGGGATTGGAGCGATCATTGCATAATAATCAAGAAGGAAGACATGCAAGGAAGACATGCAAGAAGGAAGAAGTGCAACCCAGGACCAAGAAATCCAACAGAGAAAAGCAAAAACAGGGAGACTCAGAGAGCCAGCAGGTAGATGGGAGCAGCAGGATGAAAGGACGGAGTGTGCTCACATAAATAATGGAGGTCACAAATCTTTTCATCATTCTGTGCATTTGAAATTTCAAATAGTCATTAACAATAATATGAACTTGGAAAATTAAAAAATATCTTAGGTTAAAAGTTGGAAACCGACTAAACAGCATTTGTATAATCATGATTTAACGCTGAATGTTGATTTCTCTAAAATAGTTTGATTCAGTACATTGAGAGAATAGTGGAAAAGAAGCCCTACAAATGGTGTTCCTGTCCTTCATCATAGGTAAGTATCATACTAGGAAGTTAATAGGTAATGTTTAAAATTAATCAAGATAATACAAACACAGTAAAATAAAAATAAGGTAACTACCAACAGATAAGAGTAGAACTTTGTTCTCCATTCAGTGTGACTGAAGCATAGATGTGCAGCAAGCAACTGTGATCCTGCTGCTGCTGCAAATCTCTTAATACAATTTGATTACTAGATCATGAGTTTCTATTTTTAAGAATAAAAGCAATTTTAAGAAGTAGAACACTTCTTCATTCTCTGAAACTGATTAAATCATTTTAAAAATAGAGTACGTTGATCATTATACAGAGAGGTCCCCTCTCCCAGTTTTTTCTGTCATTTTTTTAAAAAAGAAGCATTTGTTCAGTGTTACATGTGATGCACTTTTGAACAGAAAACGCTCCCAACAAAATAAATTTCAAAGATCCCATATGTTTTTGTTGTCTTTGTATCTCTTAAAACAACTGCTTTACAAAATTAGGATTGACGGTTTGAGAGAAATTTGAGAGCAAGAGTTTTATGGCTTTCAGTACGAGGATACTAACACCACAAATGCATCTAACTTTCAACGTTTAATATGTTTGAGGGGCTCCTGGAGGGCACCGTTGGTGGAGCATCTGACTTTTGATTTCGGCTCAGGTCATGATCTCATTGTTCCTGGGACAGAGCCCTGAGTCAAGCTCTGTACTGATGAAGTGGAGCCTGTGGGGGATTCCCTCTCTATTACTCTGTGCTTCTCCCCTCTCCCTCAAAATAAATAAATTAATTAAAAAATATATTTGAAAATGAGGCACATCCTATCCCTGTTTTCAATTCCCACCCAGAGTAAACGCTATCTCTACAGCTAGTGATAAGATGTCAATTTCCACAATTTATGTGTGCACTCTAATTTCCAAATTGCCAATATTGAGTACAATACCTTTGACTTCAGCAACTGGTATATACTGGTTTTTACTACAGATGGTGATATTTAACTGTTACAGCATATTTCAACAACAAAAAATTACTTTTTCACATATTTAAGATACAATCACAGATTTTAATGGCAAAGATCACTTATTCTTTCATAAAAAGGAAAGGGATACCTAAAACTCTAAGAAAATTCTTCTCATTAAGATAAAAAAAATTGCCTTAACAGGAATTTTTATGTATTTACCATTTACTATTGTTAAGGTTTGAGTTTATATAATCTCATCTATAGCATCTGTCATAGATCTAGGAAACATGCTGATGTTTCTTGTATCTGAAGTCTTATTTTCTATATAGAACACTGAATGAGGTTCTATATAATATAAAGGATCCTTGAAGGGATTGATTTACCTTTTTGAATAACCAGAAAGGTGCTTCACCTCACATTAATTTTAGAAAAAACAACATCCGTTTCATTTTTGTGCAGCAAAAATGTATTTTATTTTATCAGTTCTCTTTTTCCCATCGGCAAACATCAGCAGATGACAACAATAACCACATTTTAAATTTTATTTTAAATGTTTTTATTACTTTTGAGAGAGAGAAACGGGACCGGCGGGGAGGGATAGAGACACAGGGCGAGAGGAAGAATCCCAAGCAGGCTCTACACTCTCAGCAGAGAGTTGAACTGACAAACCGTGAGATCATGACCTGAGCGGAAATCAAGAGTCTGGTGCCCAACCCACTGAGCCACCGAGGTGCCGCAACAGTTTTTAAAACACTCCTTCACCTAAACTCTCCTACTTTTTCATCATGACCTGAGATTATTCCTTCTCTGGCTAATCTTTATTCTTTATTTTATGGACATTATGGACATTATTTTAATGTCCATGCCTCAAAACAAGTTTATTCTACCATCTGTCCTTTGTCTTGCTTTTGTCTTTGTCTTCTTCTACCACAAACTAAGTACCTGTAGAAAGGAATCTCAAATCTATGCACCCAAACCCAACTGCTCTTCTCAGTTTTTCACTCTTTTAACTGCAACATTGTCCTTCTGTATAATATCCTTCCACCACGCCAATCCCTCAAAAACTCAGTATAAAGAGACACAATAATTTTGGTGAACTATAGCAATAGGATAGTGCCTCTATCTTAAAAGAATTACTATGGCAAAGATATGACAAAATAAAAAGGAGAAAGAGGAAAGGGAGACAGTATTGGAATAATCATTAAGGAACAGTTTTAAGTATCCAAGACAAAAATAATCCAGTTTAAAAAAAAGGGATAGACAGAGGAAAAAAGGAAAATACAAAAGAGGTTGTGAAAGAAGGCTCTGGTACTTGGAAAAGTGCTTCACTTCAACAAATCCTAGGTGAATAAACAGATGTGAGGAAATGAGGAGAAAAGACAATTAAGTAAAACCTCCATGATTTAAAATGTTAATAAGTGTCAAGGTAATTCTATCACAAATAGATTTGAAAAATGGTAGAAATAAAGATTGTAAGCCTCAAATATATTTAACTCATTCTTGACTAAAACGGTAGTTGAAACTTGAAGCCAAAATTTTGAGCTAGTGTTAATCTGGAACGTTCAAGAGAAACTAAGAAATTGACACAAGAACTTTGAGAAAACAAAGCTATGACTCACTCACTGTGTGTAGAAAGATATAGATTACTAAATACCCGTATGCTATCATAAAATGTGCATTTTAATCTATGCTTTTTAGTATTATGTTACATGAATTTGATTTTGTTTAGTACAAATGGTAAAAAGCTTTTTGTAATATACCAAGATTAGTTTTGATAGTTCCAAGTACCATTGATTTGTAACCTTGAGACCAATATTTGTTGTGAAAATTAAATGTACTTAGAGGTTGTAGGAAAAAGTATTAAATTTTATATTTTATCTGATTTTGGATGTAAATTTTGTTCATTAACTCACACTGCTCTGAACCTAAAAGTTTGATAACAACTATTATATGCTCCACCAGTATAAGATGGTGAGCATTTTTATTTTAAGTTAGAACAAGACTATGCAAGCATTTGTACTTGTGATGGTATTGGGGTCCAATACAATGTTAAGTTCAAAGATCACTGGAAGGTGATCACAAAATTAAGAACACAATATTTGGGCCAACATTAAACACCATCAGAATTAGTCTCCATCCTCCTCTTTCCAGTAATGTCACCCTTTATTAAAAGAAAAAATTGCTGGCTGCCCTTTTCTGCATCTCCTCTACATTCAATGCCATTGTTTGCATATAAATTGTCTCCTCCATCTACAATATCATTCCCAGCCTGCACATCACCCATTTAACTTATCAAATTCAACTTCCTTCAAGAAGCCTTTTCAGTTGCTGAAACACAAGTCAAAAATTTTCTTGTTGGAAGCCATTGGAACTTGATCTCTCCTTATCTTTTGACATCTGACACTAATATTTATCTAAATAAGTATGTTATGTATCTACATAATGTCATACTATTTAATAGTGTCTATATTTCCTCTCATGGGGAATCCTCACTTTAATATTTGTATGTCCCTAGACCTGTGGGGAACATAAAGTATGTTGTAGAGGCTTAAAATTTTTGAGTGATTGCGACTTTTAATTATTGAGAACCACCATTTTGAAATTTAGTCTTTTCCTTCCTTCCTTTCTTCCTTCCTTCCTAAGCTATGGTCAATTTTCAGGTAATCAAATTGTCTTGAAATACATGAAAAAAGGACACACACACAAATCTAGTTGAGAGTATTGGTTTGTGGTAATCTAATTCTCACAGATTTTACTGTACATTATTTGGAACTCTAGGTGGTTTCAATGCAGCCAAAATGAAATGTATTTTGATTTATTCTAGGCATATATTATTGAATGTCTAATGAATATTGATTCATCTAACCAAATTCTCATCTTCTGAGGAGAATTTCTAATGTCATAGTTTGCAAAATATTCTCAGTACTTCAGCAAATGTAATTTCAACTGTTAAAGTTCAACATCACTACAGTTGTTGGCAATATTAAATAATTTTTGTTGCTGTGTGATGTTCGCTGCAGCTTAAATTTCAGGTCATGGAGTGTTATTAATATTATATGGTTGGAAATAATTTCCAGATCAATGAATCAATGCTATCTTAATAGTCTGTGTCTTTAAGTTTCATACTACATTTATTTGTGAGTTGATTTCATAAGAGAACGTTGCTTTGTGTTGCCTAGCTCATTATCTTGTGAATTTATCCCGAGTTGAAGTCCCTTTGTGACCAAAGGGCAGAGAGAACACCTCCTGAATTATTGAACTGTGCTGATTTGATGGGCAGGCCACACATTAAAGTAAAAAGGAGGGAACTTTCTCTGCAAATACCTACTTGAAGATATTTTACCAAAAAGCTAAGATATCACTGTGGAAACAACTACTCCTACTACTTCAATAGAAGTAGTCTGTCTTTCTATATATGCATACACAAATGTATATATACATATACACACACGTGAATATTTTGGGAAGTTGTATCTGTTCTCTATGATTGGTAACAATCAATGCTCAGGCTCACAAAGTGCTTAAACATTTACACACTGATTACACAAACACTGTATTAGTTGACTTATAGAATTGGAATAACGTACAATGAATAATTTAAGACTTGGAGGCTTGAAGAGAATGATAGATTGTAGAGTGCATAACTCATGCATGGAAGAGTAGATATTTGAGCCCAGATCACCCAGTAGAAATCTGTCCCACATGCCCATGTTGGTATGCTGACAACTCTAAACTACCATTGTACACATTCTTCCGCCATTCTTCTCATTTCAACTTCATGTTAGGCCATGCATTTATAATGTGCGTATTGTGGGGAGAAGCATAGATAAGGGAATGATGAAAAATTACCAAGGGTAAATTCACTGATAATGGAAAAAGGGAGAAACATTTGTATTATTATTAAGCTATTAATATGTTAATGACATTAACAAACTTGTCCTTTCTCCTGTCCATAATTCAGGCCTACTCAGTCAATCTGGGCACCCCCCTCCATATCCCTATAAGAGGGATACCTTTTCAGAATTGACATCGGGAGGGTGGAAACAGGAGACCCCATTAAAGAGGAATCTGAAGAAAAAAATGCAGAATATACAGCCTAGGAGACAATGATACCTGTGGTTCTTCTGGTATTTTGATTCAGTGGACGATTAGGGTGTGGGTTTAGAGTTATAAATTTGGGAATATTAAAGCCATGGGTGTCCACATGATCACCCAAGCAGAATATAGAGGAAGAATAAAAAGGGCAAAGAATGGACTTGAAAACCATAATCTAAGTGGAAGATAAGTACAAAGAAGTGTGTGTAAGAGAACATTACTGCTACTCTTCACAATATTTATTTTTAAAGTGAAATGTTAACATAAGAAATTAGACTTGTTTCTTTCATTTTGTTTTTCTAAGATAAATATGCAACCTACTTAGTGCATCACAGAAGTCATATAAAGGAGAATTGCAGATGGCTATGGTAATGAAATATAAGTAACTTTCACAGATTTGGCGAATATATTCGTACTGTGAATAATTACACAATGATGTAATTTTTGTTAAAAATGCAGTAGTATTTACAAAATGTCAGTGAGGGATAAAAGATACCATTTAGTTTGGCAATTTGAGTATTCTGAACTTGAAACAAATATCAATATTCAAATTCAGGGAGGCTGGGTGCCTCAGTCAGTTAAGCATCCTACTTGGGCTCAGGTCATGATCTCACGGTGCATGAGTTTGAGCCTCACGTCAGGTTCCTCACTGACAGTGTGGAGCTTACTTGGGATTCTTTCTGTCTCCCTCCCTCTCTCTCTCTGCCTCTCTCTCTCTGTCTCCCAAAATAAATAAATAAATAAATAAATAAATAAATAAATAAACTTTCAAAAATATTCAAATTCACACAGTGTGTATCACTTATGCTATAATTTTCTACAAAATGAGAAGTGGAACAACGCAAGTGAGCATCATATGTGCTTCATCCATTTTAACAGGTCAGATGATGTTATTAATGCTCATGAAAGCACATTTCTGTGTATTTAACCTTCAACGCTCTACTCAAATTTCAGTCTCTGGGGACTTTACATACTTATCAAATAGGAATTATCTTCACTCTCCCAAACTCTTTTATTTAACACACACACACGCACACATACATACATACATACATACACTTTAAAAAAATACAAATACAAGTGCAGGATTTTACCCAAATTCTGTTTTGTTATCTATATAGATAGGTGTTTTACACAAATGTAGGATTTTAATCTAATTCCATTTTGTAACCTGGTTTTTAATGTCTGAGATACATGGTATTTTTTCATTACTTTATTCTTGTAAAATCTTATAATGATTTAACTTTCAATGTTGAGTCATATTTTTTTCTGATTATAGTAAAAACAGCCACTATGAAAACATCACAAAAATAAAGTTAAAAGTAAAAATAATCATAGGTAACTTTCTGTCTTTTCTGCATAAACACACAAATGTTATTTTAAGACATTTTGAAATTTTATAAATTTAAAAATATACCTGTTCTTTCTTTCATGTCATAAGTATTCTTTTAAATCATTTGAACCGTTCTACAGAATTTCACTCTTTGAACAAAAATATATTTTGTAAGTTCAATACAAGTAAGTATTTGGGTTGTTTATCATTTGTATTGCTGTAAAACAGACTATGAAATACATCCCTAGCTCATATCTTTTCAAGTATCTTAATTTTTTTCTTACATTGTCACTAGATACAGAATTGCTGTGACAAAAGTATATATATATATATATATATATATATATATATATATATATACACTAAGTAGACTAAGTACTTATTCCATGCTCCTTACATCTTTTTTTAGTCCTTGTCCTAGTAGTCTTAATTAGCTTATCTCCTTTATCAATATTTAAATCTGTTGAAGGCAGAAATTATATGTGAACTAAAATAACATGTGTGTTGGCCTCGTATGTAAGTCTTCCAAAGTTAAAAAATTGAGTTGTGTCATATTTGTCTTCCATTCCTTAGATCTAGAGCCCATTACTCTATTCAGCCCACAAAAGTTTCATATTAAGGTCCCTAGGTGATGCATACATTCTGGCTTACGAATTCATGAAGGTACATACTCTGAGAATCATAATTAGAACACAGGTATGTCTGACCCTTACTTCTGATCTCCTGCAATTTAGAAGCCAGAAGTCAAGGAGTCTTTTGAGTTACTGGATTATCTGCTTGCTCTAAATGCATGACTTTGGAAGTGACAAAATCTGGGGTCCTCAAGGCTAACTCAGCCTTCATGTGCCAGTCATCAGAAGGCTATAGAACAATGTGTCAATCTGAAATGCTTAATGATAACTTTGTTCCCACACTGGTCACTTATAGAAATAGCCTACCCTCCTTAATCCTCAAACATTCTATTAAATTGCATCTTTCATTCTATTTATAGTTCAGGCATTTTGACACCCAGTTCAGAAATAAACTTATTCATAGTTACCTGTTTCATCACTTAAAGTGGAAAAAAATATATATATATATGCATTGACTTTAAAGTACTATTTTTACAGTGATAACATTTTGAAAAAATGCAGTACTCTTGTATTTTGAGAGGGTAAAAATCTTGCTGGAGTTATCTTATGAGCTCTGTGCTTAAGAGTCAGAAAGATGCACACTATGCCTTGGCAACTGTACTTACCTGGAGCCAAAGCCCATCACTTCCTTCAATGCTGGTGCCAACATGCTTGTCAGTCAGACATCTTTAACTGGAGTACCACTGGCCAGGAACTGCTTGCTTTTTACTCCTACCTGGAACAAAATACAGTGTCAGTCATTTTTTTTTTTTTATGTTCATTCAAGCACATTAAGATATTCATTATGTTATCTTTCCCTGTCACATTAGATACCCATTTATTGGAATGTTCAACACAAAGGAGAGAAGCATAAACTCTTCCCCTCTATCATTTGTACTGCAATGATTAATATAGCACCTGTTTAAGTCAAAGGGACCGTATTTTATCTCCTAAAAAATGTTCTTTGTAAAAGATTATTATTTTAGTGCCATCATTCCTATCCATTTGGTTTAAGTAATTGATGTGTTAATTTAGGAAGCCATTTTTATATATTGTCCTTGGAGATGGTAAATCAGAATACTTTAAACCCAGAAAATATGTTGAAAATATTGTTTTCTGGATTTTTTTTAACACCATGAGAAGCAATCCCAGTAGGAAACAATTTAGGAATGCAATAGTTTTTCAACTTGTGAGACATTGATGAAGAACACAGATGCTTTCTCAAATGCACCAGAGTGTTGCTACTACAGAACATTCAATAAAAATAGACATTTTGACCAGATGATGAAATCACAGACTCAAAAAAAAAAAAAAAAAAAAAGCCCTCAGAGCTGGGCTGCCTGTGTATGAATGCAATGTCCTCTGTATGAATGGGATGTTGGGTTATTCTGGTCCTTTACTTGTCACAGTTGGGGCCACGTGACCTTCAGCAGTCTCTCCAGTCTGCTGCATAATTGGGTGGTTTCAGGAAACAGAAGAAATCAACAATGTTCCCATCTTGTTCCAGTTTGTCCAGCCAGCAATTGTTTTGCCTCTGCCTTCGTCTCCTTCCCCAGCACTTGGAATCTGACTCAGGATTGAATCTCATGGTGGAGATCCTGTTATCTGCTGACCTTCCTCCTGATGCTTGCTGCCTGACTAATCCCCTGAGCCAGGCTGATATACCCTACTGTCTGATCTACCTGCCAGGGTAACCTATTTATTATTACCTCTTGTTGGACCTACTTTGCACTGATAACTTGTTTGAATCTCACCACCCTCTCTGAATGAATAATGTGGCTCCATGTGCTTCAACACAAGAAGTGAAATCAGCTTCCCCAAACCCTAAACTCCTTGGTGTCAAGTTACAAACTACCTATTTTGTCCCATGTTGCTATTGATTTAAGAGCGGGTAACATAAAAGGTGAGAGACAGAGTCATTTCATTTTTTTAATAGAATTCAGATCTTAAGAGAGAATATTGTTCATACTTTACAGCCTTTTTAAAAATTCAAATTTTTCTTATCTCACACTGAAATCCATTTTATTCCCTTTGTTTCTTCTGCTCGTTGCACAATAAACTTTCATTAGCTCTCATTTAGATAATAACAATAACTTCTTAAATGTTGATCTAGTGCCAACTGAAAACAGATGGCACTTTCAATTAGAATAATTTGAAGAGAGTTTAATAAAGAACCTATTACAAAACTGTGGGCTCCACAGAGAGGGAAACCACAGAGAGGATGGAACAAAGTTGTTATCACCCTTCGGCTGGCAGAAATGAGGACAGGGGGCAGCTACTGCCTCTAGGAGCCCGATGTATAGCGAGAGCCTCCTGGGTAGAAACACTGATCTTTAATTGGAAGTCCTGTGTGGAACAGGATGGCAGGATGGGAGGAAGCCCTGTCATCTTGCATTCTCTCATCTTCTCTCCAGTTTCCTACCTACACTACCTATGGGACAAATCACACTGGACTCTCAAGGTCATTGAGCCTCTTGATGAACCCCATCTGAACTAGTTTCTAGTGTTAGTAGGATGGAGAAGGGTAAAGAGTGAATCTGAAAGGAGAATGGAAGAGGTTCAGCAAACACTTACTCATACTCCAGATCATCGACTTTGGAATTAGATACAGGTTTGACTCCTAGCTTTTACTTACTTGTGTAACTAGATAAATTTTTATAATTCTTGGTATCATCATCTGTGTAATTCAGATAACATACTTCAGAGTTTCATTGTTAGAATTAATGGCATAACATACCTAATACAAGTATATCTAGTAAGTAGTTAGTATTAGACACAGTGGCAGTAATTCCTCTCAAAATGTGTTGAAATCAAACACAAACACACTCTAGCCACACGACACTCTTCAGCACTCGTAATGGACGGTGTATTTCCAGACCTTTCACAAGTGCTATTCCTTCCCCCTCTCCATCCCAACTTGTTTGCCTAGAGAATCCCTACTCATGTTTTAAAATCCATGAAATGGTCTGAAGTTTCTCTTCCGTTTCAAAGGACACCATTCTCTTTTTGTCTTTCCATGGCACATATCACTCTGCAAAGTAATTAGACTATGCCATCTTCCTATTTGACTAGGAGTTCCTTAAAGGAAAGGTTATGCCTGAGAGATTTGTTTCCTCACAAAGTGGTTCATTCTCAGGTTCTTAGTAGATATTCAATAAACATTAAGTGAATAAATGTGAATTACTAGAGTAAGTCTATGACAATGAAAGGAAAAGGTTTCTTAACTTCTTTCCTCCTTGCCCAAAGAGCAAATCAATCTGTAACTTGGTAGGTGGTGGGGAGTAAGATTATCATGGAAAGTCAAGACAACTGAAGAAGAGGTCCCAAAGGAAACTCAGTGAAAAGGCAAGTTGAACTGTCAACATTTCCTCTATGACTAACCCAACACTTTTCCCCTGAAATTTAAAATACATATATTGGGGTACCCGGTTGAGCATCTGACTCTTGATTTTGGTTTGGACCATGATCTTGCGGTTCATGGTTTCGAGCCCCACGTCAAGCTCTGCACTGTGCAGAGCCTGCCTAGTCTCTCTCTCTCCTTCTCTGTCTGCCCCTCCCCCCATGTAAGCTTGCTCTCTCTCTTTCTCTCTCTCTCTTTCTCAAAATAAATGAATAAATAAACGTAAAAATATAAAATACACATTTTTTTCTGTTTTGTGAACTGGTAAGAAATTTGCATGAATCTAAGCATCATAAAATGGCATATAGGACTAAACCTTTCTCTCACCCTTGTCTCCTTCCTTTTCTTATGTCACCTTCAACAAGATCACCTTTATTGGCAACTGTGGATCCCTGCAAAAATTCCTTATACAAATACAAGAAATCTTGTATATTATTCGGCTCCCCACCCCCACTTAAAAAAAAAAAAAAAAGACTGCATTCTTCACCCACCATTATGGGCCTTGCCTTTCCCCCTTCCCTATATAAAGTAACTAGCAGGCTTTTTATATTAGGAAATAAACAACACCTCCTGTGTAGCCTTCATATCTATTATTCTGAATCACCTAAAGTTATTTAATTATACCCCAAGATATTTATCTTTCAAAACTTTTATCATTCTTGAGATTTAAAAAAAAGTGTTAATTTCTATCTAAGAGGTACATCTGTAGGATACATTCCTCTGAGAGTGGAGAAGCCAAAGGCAAATGCATTTGTAATTTTCAAATGTTGCCAATTTTCCCTCCTTGAAAATCAAACCAATTAATGCTACCACCACCAACTTCTACTTGGTTGGGCAGACTTCTAGATTCTCGAAAATCTGATAATGAACATTTTTATCTCTGTCATTTAAATGAACATTTGAAAAATTATGATGTAGGTTCAATATCTCCTTATGTCAATTAAGGGATATTATGTATCTTTTTGTGTGAAACTTCTATTACTATTCTTTGCAGTTTTTAAATTTCAAGTACAATTTAACACATTCTTTCTCATTCTATGTACTTTCAAAATGAAGCAAAGTCATTAACGACATCAGCAAAATTCCTCTAAGTTAAGGTTTTTAAAAGCCTGTGTTCCCAAGCTCCTTGCAATCTTATGCTGGAAAGCAAATCCCCGCAAAGAGGTCCCACAGCGCTCTCTGGTGGCCGTCTGCTCCATCGCATCTTCCCTGCATTAACTCTTGGGGCAGAAACTATAGGTAGATACTGCTTGTTATCAAACTCTTCCTTAACCTCTAAACCTAGTCCTAGTCTCCTCACCCTGGAGACTATATGGAACCGCACCCAGCCTGAAAACGAGGAGACATTAGAGCTACGTTAGCCCTCAAAGAACGAGGTTTGTGTCTGCATATTTGTGGGTGTCCTAATAGGCAAGATTCATTTTTTTTCCTAGGCGCCACCCCCCCCCCCCCACTCCACCCCCACCGCCACTCAGATGTTGTAAAAATGGCCCTAGAGTATCTTGTCTTGTCTTGGGCTGAAGTACAAGGCTTGTTCCAGGAAGTCAGGCTCTGCTTCACCCATCTCTGTACATCAGTGTGTTCAAAAGACCTATCATCATTTTTTAGAATTCCAAGGAGTCAAAATAGCACAAAGTCAGCTCAGTCAGAAGCTTGAAATTCCTTCCTTCTACAAGTATTTCAAGTACTATATGCACTGTTCTAGGTGCTTGTGATTATTTTCAGTGAACAAAATATACCAAAAAAAAAAAAAAAAAAAAGTCTGTCCTCTTTGGAGCATATCTTCTAGTTCACGGAATTCAGGAAGAGGGTAATTAAGTAAGTAATATCCTTATATTGCGAGATATGGGTCTGTGAGATTATGTGGGGCAGAAGAGTGCATGTTTCTCTTTAAATTAGAGAGGAAAATAAAGGGTAGGCCTCTTTGAATAAGGATGTGAGGGTGTGGAAACCATGTGGTTCTTAAGACGAGAAATCATCTAGAATATGGCAATAGTTTTGTTTTGTTTTGTTTTTAAATTCATTGATTTATTTTGAGAGGCCGGGGGGAGAGAGAATCCCAAGTAGGTTCCATGCTGTCGGTGCAGAGGCCGATGCGGAGCTTGATCACATGAACAGTGAGATCCTGACCTGAGCTGGAACCAAGAGTTGGACACTGAACCGGCTGAGCCCCCTAGGAGTCCCTAGAACGTGGCAGTAGTCTTATGCCCATAGCCCTGCAGTGGACATCTGAAAGATGCCCTTTCAGGATTAATAGATCTTTTCACCCAGCTGATGGGAGTGCTGCCAACTGCCACTTCTAGTCCCACCTGGAAATTGCCCCAGGCTGGCCATGTTGCCTCACCAGCCCCTCGCTCAAATGCAGCCTGCATCCAGTTACAGACACTAAGCATGAAGGCCTGGCCTACAGCCACCATGCAGGACAGCTCCTTGTGTTGTTGAAAGAAACCTTAGTTGAGGTTACATTGCAGCCCATCTGCCATTTGCTCACTCCTTGTTCCTTCCCTTCTGTTTCACACAAGTGGATCCCAGAACACTGCCTATAAACTTCCTGCAGGCTGACCTCTGCCTCCTTCTGCTCCTACCCAGAACGGCAAGGTGACCACTGTGCAGCTCATAACCTGATACAGCATCCGGTCTTTTTCACAAATATCTGTTGACTACCTACTAGATGCTAGTACTAATTTTGATGTTTAGAACACAGTAGTGAAAAAATGCAATTTGTTCATATGTAGATCATAGCAGAGAAGACAAACATAAAATACATAATAAATAACATAGCAATAACTGCTAAGGAGAAAAAGTGGCAAAAGGGTGGAAGAAATGTCTGGAAAAGGTTACAGTTTTACACGTGAGAGTGAAGTAAATCCTCACTAAAGCAACATTTGAGTAAAGACCTGAAGGGAATAAGGTGTCAGCCCTGGGGGCAACTGGGAGGAAAAAGTTCCAGGCAAAGGCAACTTGAACAACAAAGTCTAAGGTGAGTATTTTTGGTGTTGTTGTTGATATTGTTTCAGAAAAACAGCAGGACACCGAGTTAATTTGGAGTGAGCTGAATGAGAGAGAGAGAGAGAGAGCACATGCACGTGAGGGAGCCTAGTAGAAGAGCTCAGAGAATAATAAATCTGAGAGTAATCATCTAAAGGTTACTGTAGAAATAAGACACCAGCTTTTATTCCTAATGAGATGGAAAGACAATGGGGGATTGGGGGTAGATGACAGATAGAACCATTCTGGCTGACTTTTGAAAAGTAACTGAAGGGTGTTAAAGTCAGGAGCAGAGAAAGGATACTATCGTCTCAAACTAGGGAAGGCATGAATATGGCTTAGACTAGGGCAGAAGCCGTGGAGGTGGAAAGAAATGGTTAGAATATTGTACGTTTACAGGTAGAAAAGTTAGGATTTGCAAACAGATTCCACGTGGGGTGTTAGTGAGAGAGATAAAGCATAGCCCCGTGGTTTTATTTTTATTTTATTTTTTATTATGTTTTAAAATATTTACTTATTTTTGGGAGAGAGACAGAGTGCAAGTGGAGAAGGGGCAGACAGAAAGGGAGACACAGAATCTGAAGCAGGCTGCAGGCTCTGAGCTGTCAGCACAGAGCCCGATGCATGGCTCTGACTCATGAACTGCAAGATCATGACTTGAGCCAAAGTCAGACGGTCAACTGACTGAGCCACCCAAGTGTCCCATAGCCCTATGGTTTTATATCTGAGCAAAAGGAAAAGTAGAGTTGGCATTAACTCAGAGAAAAAGGACCACCAAAGCTTAGGGGGAGTTATCAAAAGATCCATTGTGGAAATGTGAGTTTTAAGATGCCCATTAGGCAATGAAATGAAGATATCAAATAGGGATCTGGGTATCTGAGATCCAGGGGGAGGATTGTGGCTGGAAATATCACTTTGGAAGTCATTAGAATATGGGTAGTATTAAAAAGCCCTGAGACCAGATGACGTCACTGAAGGAGAAAGTCTGTTTGGAAGGTTAAGAGGTCCAAGGACTGAAGGCTGGCAGATGAAGAGGAGAGAGCAAAAAAGAATGAAAAGGAACAGCTACTGCAGTAGGCAGGGAAACCAGAAGTCAAGAAGAAACAGTCCTTTGAAGAGGAGAGAATGTTCAACTGTGTCAACTGCCCCTGCTGAGTCGAGGAAGAGGAAGAGCAAGAAGTACGCAGTGTATTTGCAAAATGTAGAAATTGATGACTAAGACGAGATTTGTCTCAGTGAAATGATCCGGGAGGGTGCTAGAATGGAGAGGAACCAAGACCTATGTAAAGGGGAGACACCAGAGAATGTGTAATATTTTCATGTACAGGTTTATTAAAACTGACTAGATTTCTATTAGAAAGCAAGCCTTAATTTTAGAAAGGTCATGGTGAAAGGACATGGTCTATATAGGACTTCAAAAAAATAAGTTGAAAATCAATACTAAAGAGATACAAAATTAACCTATTTATCTGGTAACTTAAAAACGCATTTAATAACCCAAGAAATATTAGTTTAAATGTAGAATAATACGTTCTGAATGTAACAGAACTTCTTCATATTAAAACTTGAGAAGCCCTGAGGACCCTTACCCTCTCTGTCATGCTCCACTTCCACAGGCTGAGGACTGCTTCTAGCAACGTATGCAAAATAATTGGCCATGCAAACAAAATCACCATCTTGTACCCTATTTCTAAGATAATTTGACTATTTGCTCATCTTCCCCACTGCACTGTGGGAGGTTTAAACATAAGCATTTATCTTGGTAATCTTTAGCACTTGCCAAAATACCTAACAAGTGGGTGGTGCTCAATGCAGGCTTATTTAATGAATGGATGAGATGAATTTTTGAACAATTAATGGTCTTACACATTGATAAGTATAACTGAGGGATGTACAAAGCTGTTAATGTGGCTGAAAATACCTAGATTAATAAGTGGCATGGCAGACATCAGTTAAACTTTTGGAATTTTTTTTAAATCTGCTCTTTAAACTAGCTGCAAAAATAAATATGCACAGAGTGCAGGGTTCAGTAGCTGCTTCTCAGTCCCCCAAAAAGGATCCACTCCTGAGTACTGCCATGACCTTTTGCCTGGCTTTTACTGAAGCACTCACCTCTCAATACACTCCTTTCTTATTGTAGGTCTCCAAGCTCCTCGTCCCCAAATCTCCCACACAAATACTGGCTTTCTGGAGTACAGTTTCAGCAGCACAGAGGCTGGGAAAGTTTACAAAATGCATAAAAGCACTAACACAGTAATAGACACCTAAGCTGTAAAGTCACAAGTATTGTTTTCTCCTTAACCCATGCCTGAAATATCATAAGAAAGTTTTCACAATAAAATTAGAAGTAAAAAATCATACAAGTTTCACTGCAACACAAAACATATTTTAACTGAAGCAAAATGTTCTGTGAAGCAGAATTGCGAATATGTGCTGATTCATTATCATGTTTATAATGCAAATGACAGGATGAATAGTGATTATATATATTAAACTCCTGATTTTGTGAGCCTCACGTAGAATTCTATTTGCTTCTGAAAACCAAAATTGAAGATTTCTTAGTTGAAGATCCAAAAAATAAATGATTATCTTTTTATAAAAAATAATGAGCTGAAAATTTGACACTTCTCTTTAACATGTGCATCTCCGTATAGAAGAGGATTGCTCGGTATGGTGAGCAGCTCGATGATAATAATACATCATTAAGCTTTCAGTAAGGTACCTTGGGATGCAATGGTAGCATTTAGGTGTCCGAATCCTTTGCTAGATATATTTGACATGTGCTCTCTGGATGACAATACAATTAAAAATACTATGACATGTAGGTAGTGAGACGGCAAGGTAGATTTTCATTCTGACTCTTGGTTCTAAAGACTAAAATCCTTAAAGTTAGCAATGTTGTGAATATCTCATCTTCCAAAAGCCTTTTCTTCCCTTAACATTTGTGAAACTAGATAAGTTAACTTTGCACATAAAGATATTTGCGTAATGTGACTATCAAGGCTGTTTTATTAAAATGTCTACTTCTCAGAGTGAATATCTCTCCACAGAAAACACATCAAGAAAGGCAGCAACAACGGAGCCTCCTTACTCTGGAAGGAATCTATGTTTCTTTGTTGGAGGAACAGCGTGCTTGCAAAAGAGCGCATTTTTTTTTTAATTCTCGACTTTATCCAGAAATGTGACAGATGGAGGAAACAGGTAAACTGAAAAGAAAATTTAGAGCACAAACAATTGTGGAGATGCTTACTGATTATCCTAAAAGGAGTCATAATTTGTCAGTTTGGTGTCTTCCTCATCATTTAAGACCCTGCTGAAAGTCATCGGCTATCCTCAAAGTTAGTTGTTCCATTTACTTATAAATTGCACTGTGATTCTCTATCAATACCACTCTCATTGTATTTTAATTAAAAAAAAAAAGTCACCGCTTTCCCTCATTTGATCAAGATATTCCAAGAAGGATATGTGTCCCTTATTACTGCCACTCTTTTCTCCTCAAACCTGCCATCATCCCAGTCCATCTCTAGTGCCTAGCATCATGCCTGGAAAACAGGTCATTTGAGTGTTCAGTGAAAAAAAAATGACTGAAGAAAATACACAACAAATGTAAGAGATAAAGGCAACTAAAAGTAAAATTAAGCTAGATCAAATACCACTGCACTTTTAGCTTCTCTTTTTCTGTGATTGGTTCATCTAATACTCTCCTATATCCATATATCTTACAAAGGTGAGAATTTAAAGGTTAACATGCAATATTTAGCAAAACATTTTAAGAAGTCTATTCAAGCAATGCAGTACCTTCAGGAACACTGTTCTAAGAGTAAGGCAAGTATTATCAGTCTAACAACGACAACAAATTTGGCAGTATCCTAAAACATGATCGTAGCAGTAGGTACAAAGGAAAAGACCGAAAAGATATATTACAATAAGAGGGTAATTACATAAAACAAGAGGCCAGTCACAAGTATAAAGTCTATGTGAAATGAAAATAATACACTCAGTAGCAGAGTTACATAAGTAAAACAATTCTTACGTGCAGCAAACGACACTAGCATTGATACGATGGCAGGATGGTGAAGCTAAGACTTCTGGGGTAGAGTAAAGGGTCACCAATGTGAGAAAGCAAGATGTTTCACAAGGGAAATTTTAAGTCAGATAAAGTCCAACCACAAGAGAAACATAATCAATGATTCTCATAGGTTTAATTTTCCTGTCACGGATCTATGCAAAAATTTTCATGTTTGATTCATATTTACGACTTTCCTATTCTTCATACTTTAGCAAATGGTAGTTACTTCTAAACCTTTCCAAGAGATTTTTAAGATTGACAATATATTTAGAGTGAAAAAACTGTCCCGGTAGGAGGACCCTTAAAAAATTATTTCTTGATGAAATCTATAGGTTTTCAGAATTCTATCTTTAAGTTGATTTTACTAAGAAGTAACGATTTAGTGATTTATGCAATCACCCCTATTTCCTTACCTCAGTGTCCATGTGCACATTTCTCCTTTCAAACATCTCCAGATGGGTGTTGACTATACCTTCGTCTAGGGGACTTCTACTCTCATCATTAAGGGAAGGGTCACATGACCTAGGCTGACCCAATTACCGCACATCCAGCCCCCTAGTCACATTCAGAGGTGGGCATGTTCTAAGTCTACACTTCTGATGAAAACTCTGAGAAAAAGATACTTTGTCATTCTCAATTAATGAGAACTTGGAAACATGTAGCCCTAAGTCTTGTCCCATCTTGAGATGAGGTGATTTTATATTAATGACAATACACTGAAGAGCAAATTAACACAAAGAAAATGGGATACTTGGTGACCCCATTTAATACCTGGACCATGGCTGTTCTGGAACAATCATCACAAAACATTTTAGTTTAACTAATACATTTCCCTTTTCTGTGTAAGCCAGTAAATTCACCTTTTGGTTTCTTGTGATCATTTCCTAATTTTGTCTCTTCACATACATAATAAGTTCTCTCTCATTTGTAACTTACAGCCCAGCTTATCTGTTATCACTCACACCTTATGAATAACTTTAGGTTTTCTTGGCCTTAACTTGTCTTCTGTCCTAGTTGACGCTCTGGCCGTTCTGTGAGCTGTGGCAGACTTCATGCTGACCTGGCCTAACAGTGATTTATCATGAACTCATACCACATACCTCTCATCTTCTCCCTGTGACTTCCATGTTGACATCTAGATGGGAAGGCTGTGAAACCCTTTTTAGCAAACACACATATTTAAGCCAGAGCTGTGGGGTTTTAATTTCCCAAGAGGTAAAGCTTTGACAACAGTCTATGGCAGCTGGTAGAAAAATTATTTACCCTTTCCTTCCCTGGACAAACTTCCTTTAAACGGTTTTATTTGGCACCCAACGAAAAACAAAACAAAACAAATGAACAACAACAAAAAAAAAAAGAAAAAGAAAAAGAAAAAGAAAAAGAAAACACTGAGTATGAAATAATCTATTGAAGCTCTGGCTCAATAATGCATCTTTTTATTATATTTCCCCATTCTTTATTCTATTTTTCCTTTATTCCTATTATACAGGGATGTCCCTAATAACACTAGTAGCACATAATATTTTGTTCTGATTAAGGCAGTTGGAACCATGCATGACACTGGAAAGCAAAATGAGAAAGGATTTGGAAGTGGGATTACTCACTGGTCTCATATAAGAGATTCCATTTTTGCTGGTAATAGGGTGGCGATAATCCACAGAATGCAAATGTATCCCAACTACTAAGGCTTTTTACCTGTGGTTAGTAAGAATCAAACTGAGGAAGAAGGTGAAATACTAGCTATTTATGGCCCTTAATGGTACAGAGACAATGATAACTGTGGAGAGATCTAGCTTTTGTTAACTGAATTAGAAGCCTTAAAAGAGAGAAAGAAGAAAAAATTGAGTGACAGACCCCGGGCAACCAATCTCAACCCAAAGCAAGCTGTAAAAGCCTGAGGGTGGGTCCCTAAAGCAGTTTTTGAAGATATTCTTATCTCCCAGAATTAAAAGGCAAACTACACTGAAAATCAAACCCAGGATTTAATTGTGAAATTAATCCTATTTCACACTGAAGCTATGAAGAACACTGTAGCCTTGGTTGATCTATAATGAAGGCCTGGTCATTCCACAAAACACTATGGGAAACCAAGTCTTACAAGGGTACATTTGAGTGGATGAGCCTTTAAATTCTGAACTCCTAAATTCCTTGGAATCCTCTTAGCCAGAAAAAAAGCAGCACCTTCAAACTCTTAGAGAAAAGTTATACCTCTGCTTGCTTGGGAATGTACAAGGACATTACTTGTAATAGGTCCCTTAAAAGATAATATTATTTTCTCAAAGATCCCACTCTGCAACCCTTTTTGTCCCCACAGGGCAATAACCATGGTGAGATCTTAGCACAGCCTGACCGGAGAAGTACAGTCTCTGCTTCAGAGGGAAATAGCTTACACACTGTAGAAACAGCAGGATCTACCATTCCATAGAGCAGGAACCAAGATTCAGCGTGTTTAAATCTGCTGTGGTAATTAGACCAAGGTGGGGTTCCGAATTAGGCTGGGAATGAGGAGAATTTGACATAGAACCTATTGATGATTTGGATCCCATGTTTGGATAGGAATACCTGGCCCTAGAACAAATGTGCGAGTTGGAATAACTCTTTGAAGATTACATATAATCATGGCCTGCATTAAATAAACTAGAGATTTGCAGGCGTTTTTTTGTTTGTTTGTTTTTTGGTTTTTTGTGTTTTTTTTTTTTTTTTGCAAAGTATTAAAGAAATCTAGAAGTTTAGAATGGAAGGAAAATTTGAATGGATTTACTAGGTAAGGTTTGAAAACTAACCACCTGCATTTATGTCCCTAGGAGAGCCCAGAAGACTCAGTATGATTTAAGCAGTGAAGGGTACATTGGTAAAAAGGGAAAGGGTAACACTGGGAAACTCAAAGGTGCTATGTTCTGTAGTACAGGTTGAAGATGAACTAACAGGCTCTGCAGTTTCACAGAGGATGATGGGACTCCATATTAGAATCCAGGTAACCATCAGGAATAGTTACAATGGAAGCAAGGTAGATATAAAATGATATAAACGCTACAGTGCATAGTAATGCTGGATTGACAATCACAGAGCCTTCATCCACAGGTTCTTTTGGCAATGACTGGTAGATCAGTGTTCCTAGTGACAAGACTTACATGTGACTGAGAAGGCGATAAGGGAGACTGAGCAGAAGGATGACATCAGTCTGCTATGGAAAATTGTTGTTTCTCAACTATTTTCTACAACCAAATCAAATCATAGACTTCAGAGCCCACCGATTGAATGAGAGGCTTGCCTCCTATTGAGGAAGTATCCTTCAGTATCACTGCGGATATATAACAAACATTTTCCCTTCCCCAAATAATGCTAGGGATGTTTGCCAGGGTAACTTTTCACTGCCAAGTGGCAGATATAGAGTCTTCTGACTTGTTGACACAGGATCTAACCCTGAAAATAAAGCACTGAGATACTCTCATGGACCTGTGGTTAGAGGGAGGGCTCACGGAGACCAGGGGAAAAATTAAGTTTGTTCCAAGTTCATCGCACAGCGTTCCTCATATGTTTGCATTTCTGACAGTTATTTCCCTGGGAATCGCACCTGAAAACTTCATAGATCCATACATAACAATGATACAGTTAGCAACTAGAGGAGCCCTCACATTGGCTCCCAAATCTGGGGTAAGGGACATTATAGTGGAAAGGAAAAAGTGGCGGACCCTGAGAAGTCCCCGCCTTTGTTTTAACCAACATAGTCATATGCAGCAATGATTTACAGAAATTAGTGCTACCAAACATCTGAATCCTTAATCCTTAATCCATAAGGGGCTGTTTTTAATAAAACCCTGAGGCATTCCTGCAACTATCACTGAGCCTCAGTTGCCTCACCAGAACAGTCCAGATAAGCCCCAGGATTCCCTCTATAGTGAGAATTCCATTAAGATAAAGACAGAGGCATTTCTAAATCTATCCTTTCATTTATTTATGCATTTGTTTTTCATTTAGCATTTATTGAATTAGAGGTATAGGATGTTAAGATGAGTAAGATAAGATCATTTCTCTTAAAACTCACATCAAGTAGAAAAGTAAATATATTATAGCATGATGTGGGGGGATGAGCTAAATGGATAAGGAGCATTAAGGAGGACAGTTGTTGGGATGAGCACTGGGTGTTATATGTAAGTAATGAATCACTAAAGTCTGAAACCATTGCTACACTATATGTTAACTAGTTGGATTTAAATAAAATTTAAAAACATAAAATAAAAACAAGAAAAAAGTATATAGCATGATGTGATAAGGGCAATGCAGAGCTGTGTAGAATAGAATAATGTGATAAGAGTAATATGTATATACTATGTAAGAGACATATACACCAGGCAATATAGGAACATGTGGTACACTAAGCAACTGGGAGTTTTAACATACTAAGCAAGCAGATAGCAAATGCAGAGAGGATATTCTGGGTAGAAAAGACCAGTGATTTCTAGTAGGAAAATTAGAAGCATCATGGTGTGTTCTAAGAACAGCAAACACTTAGGTGTTTATGGAGCATGTTTAAGCAGAGGTGAGAGCAAAGATATCAGGATAGAAAATGTTATGTTAATAACTTTGACATTAACTGATATGATTTTCATGGATTAAAATATGCACACATTTGCATGTTGTTGCCTAATATTAATATTCTTGAGGATTTCGCATGTATTTCACTGTGAAACTGTCCATGAATAGTGTAATATCAATATTGCCTTTTACCAACGTGGTCAAAACTTAGATTAAATGAGGGTCCAATATCACACATATATATGCACATATATTTACGATGTGTATATTTGAATGTCTCACAGGCAGACAGAGTCTTTCTTCCCAACTATAATTATTGCCATATTTATCATCTATTCCATATCAAAACCTACAGTTAGAAATTTTGAAACCAGAGAAGTTTGAGACACAGCAAACATGCTTTCAACAATTCCTTGTTTGAGAAATAGTAGAAAATATACTTTCTGCAACTGTGGTCTTAAATAACTGAACTTGGGAGTAAATATGATTTCCAATGTACTGTTTAAACAAAAATATTCACTCCAGCAATATATGATAAAATCAATCCTCTTCCCCAAAAGGCTTAAAATTTCTAAAAGCATTAGTAAGGATTCATTTAACAGACTTTAAATGAAGCCTTCCATATAATAGGCACTGTGCTCCATGTTGTAGGTTAAAGCATGAAAAAAATATTGTTTTTGCCCTGATGATGATTGCCTAATTGACTGGTGTAATAAATGCTATGACAGACAGCATAGGAAGTAGCAGGCGCGCAAACCTGAACACAAGCGCATGTTTTGTTAATGTGAAAATCAAGTGAGGTTAGCGTGAAAATCAACTGTGTAATATAGTGCTTGGTAAAGCTAATGACCAGTTATCAAAACATAATCATCATGAAATTTAGAAGTCAAAGTTTGTGGGCCACCTGGGTGGCTCAGTGGGCTAAGCGTCTGACTTCAGCTCAGGTCATGATCTCACGGCTTATGAATTCAAGCCCCGCAGCAGGCTCTGCATTGGTGGTGTAGAGCCTGCTTGGGATTTTCTCTCTCTCTCTCTCTGCCTCTCTCTCTCTCTCTCTTTCTCTCTCTCTCTCTCTGCCCCTTCCCCACTTGCATTCTCTCTCTCAAAATAAATAAACTTTAAAAAATTAAACAAAAAAGAAGTCAAAGTTTGTAAAAATAAACCCAAGAACAATTACTAGTGGAAGATAGATATAGTGGTTATGACTGGTATTGCTTCTATCAGTACTTTTAAAGAATTCCATAGAAAATGTTTCAGAATTAAGAACAGTACCTTAGAAGTAGGTATAAGTAAACTTGCAGGACATCTTCCGTTTTGCTCCTGATAACAGTGGTAGCTTTTTAAAAAGTTGATGATTAAAAGGATATTTAGCTTTCTAAAACTGCAAACAAAGCAATGAGGGACCAGGCATGTAAAATATGTCTCCAGTTTGTAACTGGTCAATTAATTGCATAGAAGAAAAGCACTCCATAACTAAGGTGCATTTTAAGACACCCAAAATATGTAGGTGAGGTGATTAAAAGATAGAATAATTGAGAATAAGTGAGAAGCTAAAGGAAGTAATATTTCTAAAGTATGACCAATAAAGAATTTTATTTCCTATCCATCCAGCTTAACTCATGATACCATACTAAATAAGTACTCTATTATAAAAGTGAACGTAGGCTAAGCATATTGGCTCTTGTACCCATTTGTTCTCTTTTGGTGCTCCAATTTGTTTTCAGAACACAGTCCTTTCAAATATTAGGCAACAGTTTTTAGAAAACTGCCTTTACAAACTACTGCCTATATTTCCACAATTGTCAGTTTCATCTAAAAGTTATCATTCCAACGCAAATGCATATATACATACACAGATGGGTGCAGAACCTTTGCCCTTTTTTATCCTGTGTCTTCTAGACTCCTTATTGTAAGCCTGATTTTAAAGAGATTATGGTATTCATCAATGCTCTTCTTTCAATAATCCTGACTCTTCATCTCCTGGGCTCACAATAAACTGCACCTTCTGCCCTAGGGTTGGGTGGAAGAAATTTGTGGTATTTGGCAGTAACAAAAGGAAGTGATGTACCCCTTGCAATTCTAATATGCCCACCCCCTCAGATGCCAGTGTTGATATTAATTTATGTAATGTATGTACTTTTTTCACATGTGTATGTTGTATGATATAATGTAACATGTTATTGTTCACATGTGTGTTAAAGGGAGCCAGAAAAAATTGTGCATGAACCACTGATCTAAGTTCTTTATTTTCTCTCTGCCTCAACTGTCCAGTAAGACGCCCTGTGCTGAATATAGCTCACCTCAACCCAAAGACAGTCTTGTATTTTTAACCAAAACACATTTTCCATAATTAGCTAGCTCATGTGAGCTTGTGGATACATCTGCTGCCACCAGGGGTCAGACTAATAAGTGTGTAATTGAAGATGAAGGTAATTAGGTTGTATAATTAGGTTGTATAATTTTCAGCCATTCAAGTTTAATTTCATATGTTATGTTATACAGAGGTATTAAGTATGATGACTAAAAAGTGAATAGATGTGAAGCAGAGAGCTAATCTGATCTTGGTCAGCTTGCTGACAAATGTAATTAGAAAAGAAAAACACTAATATATTTCTAATTAAATGCCAAATCTTAAAGAAATCTCAGCTGCTCTAACTTCTTTCATTAACAGCCCATCTTCCCCTCTCTCTCCCTCTCCCCATCGCTCCTCCTCTCCCTCACTCACCATTTAAATGTCCCCATTACTTTGCATGCCTAGGGTGCTCTAGCGGTTACACATACTGCCATCCAACTCCACAAAGTTGAACATCTCACTGGCTAAAATTGCAACAGGTTTCCAATTTCTGCTTAAACTTACTCATTGAGAATCATGGTTGAAACCTAAGAGGTTAATAAAAATTATACACAATAGGAGAGATGTCAATATATTTGTTTTAATTTTTTAAAAATGTTTATTTATTTTTGACAGTGAGAGAGTATGAATGGGGCAAGGGCAGAGGGAGAAAGGGAGACACAGAATCCAAAGCAGCCTTCAAGCTCTGGACACAGACCCCGACGTGGGGCTTGAACTCACGAACTGTGAGATCATGACCTGAGGCAAAATCGGACCCTTAACCGACTGAGCTACCCAGGCCCCCAGAGATGTCAATATATTTTCTCAAAATGTGATACACTATAACTTGAGTAAACCAACTGAATAAGAATGTATAAATTTATGTGTTAAACCAGAAAGATAAGAATCTATCAGGGCAATAAAATAGTGGAACATTAAATCACACCTCAAAATCCTAGAGAATAGATTTCTTATTCTCTATTGCAACCAGAGAAATAAATTTAGAAGTTGTCAAGAAAACAAATCAGGCATATTTGATGTCTTTTTAAAATGCTTTTGTAAACAATTAATACTAACACTTAAACATTCCTTGTCAAATTCAGACAAATTTAAAAAGAACTTACTAGACTCCATTAAACTGAAGTGTATGCACCTAATTTTCCATTACTGCTGATTACCAAGATTTAATATTCTAGGTCTATTTGCCACTCAGTTGGCCCCTATAAGTCCCATTAACAGTAATGGGAATACTATGGGCACTGAGAAAAAAAGAAATACCTATATGTTTACATAGTTTTCTCCTTTATAATTAACCTCTGTCTTCTGCCCAATTTCTTACGTTTGACATTTTAATTCTTTCAATGAAAATGATTGGATTGTGATAGAAACCAGATTGTAGTATCATTAAATAAATCAGGGCAACAGAGAGAATAGCTGCATCACAGAGATTGGCATATTTGCCAGTATAGAGTTCATCGCCATGCAAAAAAGGCAGCACAAAATATGCAATCAAGAAATTGAATTTTGATTAAGTTGAGCTGCTTGATGTTTAAACATTTTCAGAAGAAAGTAAGGAAAGAAAGTCTCTTTTGGTAATGAAACCCTGACGTCCAGATCAAGACAGACAAATCTGTTATGTTAAAGACTTAGAGTTTATACATAAGGAAATAAACTTGTGGTTTCAATTAGTTCCTAGAGGGTACTCGGCACAATCTTATCAATGTTAATTAGAAGGCTGCCAAAGCATTCATCAACCTTAATGAGTACACATGTGGGTTCATAAACATTTTGAGTTAGAATAAAATTCTTAATCTAGAAAGTATTTTGCTTTGGGTACAAATAAGCGGTGTTTCTATGTTTCCATTTATATGGGCATTTCTTTCATACATTAATATATAAATGGTATATCCATGTCAGAGCTTATTTAAACTACCTTTGTTCAAGTGTGTGTGAAACTATGCCCCAAAAAGTTAATGAGGTTACAGCTAACAAATTTAAAGCTTGTTTTTCAGGGACCTGTTTCTGCCCAATCAGCTGTTGTTTCTTTTCAGGCCCCACTCACAAATGCACTAGCTGCCTCCCGAGGGGCTCAAACTGACACAAATGAAGGTCACTGATGTGGTTGCAGAGTATGAACCAGCAAGGCCTACATTCCTTCCCTGCGATAAGGAACTCAAAACCCTACCCAATTTATCTGTGTTCTCGGATCGTGCCCATCCGGATAGCACCTCTCCTGGACTTCCCAACAAGAGGGGCTGAATTTTGCCTCATTTTAATGTCTCCATCTCAAAGTAAACATGGAATATGTTGCATGCATGCTCAATGCACATGCTCCACATTTTCTCAAAAATAGTCATGAGTTTTTCTAATCTTTTCATCAACAGCTATACAACCCAACTCCTAGGATTATAAAAACTTGCTCTAATCTCAATTGGGTGAGGAAGAATTAAGGCTTTCCCTCCTGTCTCCTTGTAGGGCTGCTTCTCAAACCCTTGCCTTGCTGCATACTCAAGGTCTCAGTGATTGGCTTTGCTACACATTGGGCATACAAACTTAAGTTCAGTTACATGTGTATGATGTGCATGGTTTCTGAAATAGAATCAGAGAGATATCTATTCTTTTCAACTAGGGACTCAAATTCGGTCTCAAAATGGGGACAAAAGCAGTAGCCGATTTAGCAGTGAATTTGGTTTGGCAGTAAAGGAATCCAGCTATCAAATATTTAATCACTACCAGGACAGAAAGGAAAGGGACAGGGCATCTTACTAGAAATATTACTGCCTCTACTTTAAAATATGTGATATATTTGAGACAGGTATGGGTCATGGGGTCAATGTTTCTCATGATTTAGAAATAGAAGCTCAAAAGGAAAGAATTGAGAAACTTCTTTCTGGGTAATTCCAAATGCTGTTTATGATGCAGAGTAAAATTTATAAGAGCTCAGCAAGGAAACAGGAAAAAGGAGAAAATTATACCTTAATCATGATTCATAATGGACCTGAGTAAATCCTCCTGATGAAGGTTAGGAGTGGGGTAAAACTTGTTTTTGGATAGAACATTATACAGCTTTATTTTAGTTTTACAGTTTATAGTTTCATTTCTTAAATCTAATCAAACTGCATAGCAAGCTAGATTATATTTACATTTCTTCAGGAAAAAGTCAGTTTTCATCTCTTGCTTATAACTTAATGTGATTGAAGTGATACATTTTAAGAACATAATGAAAGACAATGAAAGCTTAGTTTGTGTAGCATAACTATGGGATTTGTATGCTTTGTGTTTAAACCAGAAGGTATAATGAAAAGGTATATTCCAAGATCTGAGTTAACTAAACCTATTTTTCACTTGAAACGTAACTAAATAGTAAGCTTTTATTTTTGTTTTCTCCTCTTTTTTGGTTATTTAAGCAAAGCTATGTTAAAGAACAAGTCTGACATTAACAAAAATCTGTAATCTTATTTTGGTTTTGGAACCTCTAAGTCAGTAATGGTCATAATGACTTATTTCAACACTATGTAAATTTAGGAGAATTTTGTGATTTGCAAAAGATCTGCAAGTAGGCACACACGTGTGTATGCTCAGACGCAACACACTGATGGAGTCTAAATTAGTAAATTCTTTCAGATCTGGGCAGACCCTGGGAAACCGTCCTCAAAAATAGAAACAATTTTTCTGTAAATACTAGAGCCAAGCAATTAAGAATAAAATGCTGTGAAATCTCAGGTGAGGAGTAAGAGGAGTCAATTCTATTTTAAGATGGTTAGATCAGGTAGCTTTAAGAAGAGGAATAGAAGGGTGCCTGGGTAGCCCAGTCAGTTAAGCATCTGACTTCGGTTCAGGTCACGATCTTGCAGTTCAGGTCATGGGTTCGAGCCCTGCGTTGGATTCCTGCTGACAGCTCAGAGCCTGGAGCCTGCTTTCAATTCTGTGTCTCCCTTGCCCTGCCTCTCCCCTGCTCATACTCTGTCTCTTTTTCTCTCAAAAATAAGTAAACATTTAAAAATGTTTAAAGAAGGAGGCAATAGGAAATTTTTCTAAGAAGAAATAGTATTTGCATTGGACACTACATGAGAATAGAGGAAGAAACTAGTTAAGGCAGGAATAAAAATAAAATAGGTAGTCCTAGATTAGCAGAAAAGAGAGCAGCTCAGTGTTAGTTTAGAATGTGTCAGAAACAGGAAATGTTAGGGGATGCAATCAAATTTGTACATGAACCAGTTGAGAAGAACCTCATATGCTATGCTAACAAGATTCAGAGACCCTTTAGGATTTTACCGGCACAGAGAGTGGCAACATTATTCCATTGTCTGCTCTACTTTTCCTTCGACCTAACACTGGTTTCCCACGGTGGGGTTAGGATAAGTCCAGTATCTGAAAAACGGTCTACTTTGGTTGCAGGCTCTTTTGGTTAGTATTAATTGTTCCCGAGGATGACAGAGGAGGGGAAAAGATTCACACACACACACACACACACACACACACACACACCCATGAGTGCTTTAGACAGAGTTTAGAAGCAGAAAGGACAATAGGTGCTTGTATCCATTAATAGAAATAGCTAACTTACACCCGTTTACACTGTACCAAGTATTGAGCAAAGCACTTGTGTATACTGCCTCAATAAATTCTTATAAATGCTACCCTCATTTTACCGATCATAAAGAGTCCTAGAGAAGCTTAGAGACTCAAGATCAAAGATAGGAGGTAGCTGTCTGGATTTGACCCCACACATCACGACTCCAAAGGCAGAGGGCTTCCCTGAATGGTAGTGGCGAGTGTAGTATGGGGAGCCAGGGTAGTTTAATATTTGAGTCGGTTTCCATAACCAGACTGCCTGGACCTGCGGATTATCTGGACACTCTTGAACTAAATGTCTCAACCACCCTTTGCCTTGGTTTTATCATTTGTAAGTTGTAGATATTAACAGTTTCTCTGAGTTGTTTTGACAATTGCATACACTACACAAAATGTTAGCCGTTGTCATCATTATCATCAGTATTATACCATTTAGGTGACAAATTGATACAGGTAAAGACGCTTAGCCATTCGAACATAAGCCAGGCTTAAGTCATTCAGAGGAAGATAAAGCATGGCATTCTCTAGATCTGTAAGCCTCCTCCTGCCCTGTTTTAAAATCATCTGTATGCCCACTAATCAACAACCTCTGTACTAAGATATTAAGATAGTGCAGGGGCAGAGGTTGAGAGAGGGAAAGATAACATGCGAGACACAATTATGTATTAGAAGGTATGCCTCGTAATTCTACATGTTATATCATTGAATCCACAGTGCTCATAAAAGGTGATTATTATTCGGATGAGGAACTTGAGGTTCGCAGAGTTCAAAAGACTTTCCTAATGTCACCCAGAATTGAAAGTTATATCAGGATTTGGAACAAGTCGTGAGGGGTCTGTCTTAATGGAGTTGGTAGCTTTGGTTTATAATGTGCTTTCATTTCTGTTATCTCAAAATCACTAAGAAGGATAATTGGAAGAATGCAATAAGTTGAAATGTAACTCAGTATTTTTTTAGTAAGAATTATTGTAAGCACACCATGCCTGAGAAGTTAAAGAGATGGAAACCATGCTCTAAATACACTGTTTAGATATATAAATATGTAGGATATATATCCTTATATATGGAATCGTATATTAAAAAAACAAATTCAAAAATTTAGAATGTTATATTCATATTAGAGAAGCTTTTGTGAAACATTCTGATTAGAAGAAATGGTGAGAAAAATGTTCTCTAATGCTTATGGTAATGAGTATATATGTATACAGGTCTAGTGCTTTTAATATTTTTCATTAGGTAGAAGAATTCTATTTCAGAATATAAAAAGGTTTAAAAGGAAAACTGCTATCTGTCTGTTAAACCATGAAGTCACAATATTGAGTATTTACTATATGCACATGTGTCACACTAGGACATTTGAAGGCCACGCTTTTGTTAACTGCCAGTGAAGCTGGATTGTGAGGGCAGCTAATTTGATTAGTGTTAATGATATTTCTAGTAGCCTCATTCAGAAGCACAAGCCCTGAAACGTCATTTTGCACTGTCTTATTAAGTAACAAACACTGTATAGGAAATTTTGAGTATATAATAGTAAAAGATTAAAAAATAAATTGGATGAATAAAATAACACTGCCCTTGTAATTATAAGCCATCCAGATTGCCACTAGAGAGACAAAGGCAAAAAGCAAACAACAACTAGTTAAAGGATCTTGAAGAAATGGGCCAGAAAATAATATAGTCCCCAGAGAAGCAGAGAGACCTGAGAAAGGATGATTTATTTTGGTTTTGTGTTTTGAGAATTGAAAGGAGGGGCAGTCTTCCTGAGCAGATTATCAGACCTTTTCTTTCTAAATGGTAAGGATTCACCTGGGGACTTTGGCACACCTCTTCCTCTCTTGCAGGAAAGCTAGGTTACAGAAATAAAATGTGAGCACGGGGTCCATGATCTCAGCCTTGACTCGGTATGGAATTACAGAAAAAAAGGAAGGAAAGAAAACCTTGTCTCCCAACCCAGCAGTTTTATTGCTTGCAGAAAGCCGTAGTGGAGGAGGAGGAACAGATACACTTTTCTCTCACACTGCCTAGCCTTTCTACACTTAAGAATATAGTAAATACAGACAATTTATTGTTCTTTATGTATATATTTTTAAAATTTATTTGTTTATTTTGAGAGAGAGAGAGAGAGAGAGAGACAGAGCAGGGGAGATGCAGAGAGAGAGGGAGAGAAGGAATCCCAAGCAGGCTCCATGCTGACAGAGCAGTGCCCCACATGGGGCTCCATCTCACAAACTGTGAGATCATGACCTGAGACAAAATCAAATCCGACGTTTAACCGACAGGGCCACCCGGGTGCCCCTATTGTTCTGTATTTTGATTTTAAATTCATCAATCTTGTTCTTAGTTATTCTAATGAAATCAGTTATTTTTAATGAAATCTCTTTTCATAGAGGAGGTTAATTCAAGAATCTCAGCAGTTATTATTTACGGAGGAGCTAACACTCAAAAAGTACCAACCTACAAACAGGCAATTTCTAATTGGTTCTATTTGTCATCCTGCCTCAAAGATTTTTACAGAGTCAATATTCAAAAGGAGAAACTAAACAATATAGTGAAAAATCATGTGGTTAAAAAAATTATTGACAAGTGAAAATATCCTCACTCATATGTGGAAGTTGAGAAACTTAACAACTTGACAGAACACCATGGAGGAAGGGAAAAATATATATATGTATGGTTACAAACAGGGAGGGAGGCAAATCATAACAGATTTTTAAATACAGAGAAGAAACTGAGGGTGGAAGGGAGTGGAGGGGGGTGGGAAAAACAGGTGATGGGCATTGAGGAGGGCACTTGTTGGGATGAGCACTGAGTGTTGTACATAAGTGATGAATCCTGGGAATCTATTCCTAAAATGAAGAGTGCACTGTATACACTGTATGTTAGCCAACTTGACAATAAATTATATAAAAATAAATAAATAAAAGGAAAAGTGATAAAAAGAGGGAGAGAGAGAGAGAGAAAAGAAAAGTAAACATAAGTATAAAGAGAAAATTTTAAAGTTTCTTTAAGAATTCTGAAAACTTGGGTGCCTCGCTGGCTCAGTCAGTGGAGCATGCAACCCTTGATCTCAAGAGTTCAAACTCCACATTGGGTGTGGAGCCTACATTAACAAAAAAGAAAAAGAAAAAGAATTCTGAAAACAGATGTGCAGCACTAGCTGAAGATCTCTGAAGTAATTAGACTGAGGTGCAGAGTGGAAACCAGGTATCTAGTGGGCTGGATATTTATCAGGAGAGGTGGGGGAAGAAATAAATGAAACAAGAGAGGCCAGGAATTGATTGTTCAAACTGGAACACAGCTTTACAGTATTTTCTACTTTTGCATTTTGGATTTTCCAGAACAAGAAGTTTATTTTTTTAATTTACTTTTTTAAGTATGTATTTTTTAAAGAGAGAGAGAGACAGAGAGAGAGATAAAGAGAGAGAGAGAGAGAGAGTAGAGGAGGGGCAGAGAGAGAGGGGGACATAAGATCTGAAGCAGGCTCTGTGCTGACAGCAGCAAGCCTGAAGCAGGTCTCAAACTCATGAACCTTGAGATTATAAGCTGAGCTGGTCCAACAATTAACTGACTGAGCCACCTAGGTGCCCCATAACAAGTTTCTGGGGGAAAAAAAAGACTAAATCTTCACAATTTTGAGGATTTAAGGTTTAGAACTTAAGATGTTATGGGGTGCCTGGGTGGCTCACTCAGTTACGCATCAGACTTCAGCTCAGGTCATCATCTCACAGTCTGTGGTTTCCAGAACCTCATTGGGCTCTGTGTTGACAACTCAGAGCCTGGAGCCTGGAACCTGCTTCAAATTCTCTGCCTCCCTCTTTCTCTACCCCTTCCCGGCTCGTGTTCTGTATGTCTCTCTCTCTCTGTCTCTAGGAAACAAATAAACATCAAAAAAATTAATAGAAATCAAGATGTTAGATTGTAAAATAAGCTTTAATTAATTTGAATTAGATCCTGTGAAAAGAGAAACTGTTTTTTAGTGTGTATACACACACACACACACACACACACACACACACACCTCTAAGTATATACATAGAAAAAGCACTCAACATGCTTGGACAAAATCCTTGTATTGATTTGGTGGTAGCTGGGCAAATGGCTGTTACCATGATTCATTTAAAGTGGTACTTTATGATTCATATAACAAAATAAGCTAATTCATTGAAAATGTAACTTATCCCAAATTCTTTTATGTGCTTACATTTTTTGAATTCTTTTTTTTAAATTTAATTCCAGTGTAAGTAATATACAGTGTCATATTAGTGTCAAGTTAAAATATAGTGATTCAGCAATTCTCTACATTATCTAGTGCTCATGACAATAAGTGTACTCTTTAATCCCCATCACCTATTTCACCTATCTTCTCACCCACCTCCCCTCTGATAACCATCAGTCTGTTCTCTACAGCTAAACGTGTTTCTTGGTTTGTTTCTTTTTTTTAACTTTGTTAATTTGTTTTCTTAAATTAAAAATGTGAGAGAAAATTGTTGGTATTGGTCTTTTTCTGACTGACTTACTTCACTTAGCATTATACCCTCTATGTTGCTGTAAATGGCCAGATTTCATTATTTTTTATAGTTGAGTAGTATTCCACTCTGTGAGTGTGTGTGTGTGTGTGTGTGTGTGTGTGTGTGTGTGTGTGTGTGTACGTGTGTACACTCTTCTCTATTCACTCATCTATTGATTAATACTTGGGCTCCTTCCATAAATTTTCCATTGTAAACAATGCTGCTGTAAATATAAGGGAGCATATATATTTTCAAATTAGTGATTTCAGATTCTGGGTAACACCCAATAGTGAAATTACTAATCATGTGGTAATTATATCTTTAATTTTCTGAGGAAGCTCCCCACTGTTTTCCAAGTGACTGCATTGCCACCAACAGTGTATGAAGTTTCCTTTTTCTCCACATCCTTGCCTTGTTATTTCTTTGTGTTTTTGATTTTAGATATTCTGAGGGATGTGAGGTGATATCTCGTTGTGGTTTTGATTTGTATTGCCCTGATGATTAGAGATGTTGAGCATCTTTTCATGTGTCTATTGGTCATCTGTATGTCTTCTTTGGAGAAATGTCTGTTCATGTCTTCTGCCCATTTTTAATTGGTTTATTTGTTTTTTGGATGTTGAGTTGAACAAGTTCTTCATATATTTTGGACACTAATCTTTTATTGCATATGTCATTTGCAACTATCTTCTTTCATTTAGTAGGTTGTTGGTTATTTCCTTTGCTGTGCAGTAGCTTTTTATTTTGACATTGTCCCAACTGCTTTGTTTCCCTTGCCTCAGGGGACATATCTAGAAAAAATGTTGCCAATGTCAAAGACATTACTATCTAGGCTCTCTTCTAGGTTCTTTATGGTTTCAGGACTCACATTTAGGTCCTGAATCCATTTTGAATTTATTTTTGTGTATGGTGTAAGAAAGTGGCCCAGTTTCATTATTTTTCATGTAGCTTCCCGGCACCATTTGTTAAAGAAACTTTTCCCCATTGCACATTCTTGCCTCTATCAAAGATTAATTAACCATATAATTGTGGGTTTATTTCTGGGCTCCCTATTTTCTTTCATTGATCTATGTGTCTATTTTTGTGCCAATACCATACTATTTTTGATTACTACAGCTTTGTAGTATAAGCCTGAAATCTGGGACGGTGATACTCCACCTTTGTTCTTCTTTTTCAAGGTTGCTTTGGCTATTTGGGGTCTTTGAGGGTTCCATACAAGTTTTGGGATTGTTTATTCTAGTTCCATGAAAAATGCTGTTGGTATTTTGACAGGGATTGCATTAACTGTGTAAATTGTTTTGGATAGTATGGACATTTTAACAATATTGGTTCTTCCAATCCATGAGCCTAGAATATCTTTCCATTTGTTTGTGTCCTCTTCAATTTCCTTGATCAAGCTTTATAGTTTTCACAGTATAGACCTTTCATGTCCTTGATCAAGTTTATTCCTAGGTATTTTATTATCTTTGCTGCAATTGCAAATGCAATTGTTTTATTAATCCATCTTTCTGCTCCTTCATTATCACTGCATAGAAATACAATAGATTTCCACATATTGAATTTGTATCCTGCAACGTTACCAAATTCATTTATCATTTCTAGTAGTTTTTTGGTAGAGTCTATATATACACTATATGTTATCTACAAATAGTAGATAACTACTACTATTAGTAGTAGTGAAAGGTTTACTTCTTACCAATTTAGATACCTTTTACTTCTTGTTCTTATCTGACTGCTGTGGCTAGGACTTCCAGTATTAGGCTGCATAAAAGTGTGCAAAGTAGATATCCTTGCCTCATTCCTGATTTTAGGGGAAAAGCTTTAAGTTTTTCACCATTGAATATAAGGTTACCTATGGGCTTTTCATACATTGCCTTTATTATGTTGAGATATGTCCTCTCTACACCTAATTTGCAGAGGATTTTTATCATGAATGGATGTTGTATTTTGTCAAATGCTTTTTCTGCACCTATTGAAATGATCATATATATATATATATATATATATATATATATATATATATATATTATCATTTTCTCTTGTTGATATGGTGTATCACCTTGATTGATTTGTGAATGTTGAACCACCCTTGCAACCCAGGAATAAATCTCACTTAATTTTGGTGAATGATTTTTTAAAATGTATAGTTGGATTTAGTTTGTTAACATTTGGTTGAGGACTTTTGCATCTTTATTCATCAGAGATACTGGCCTGAAGTTCTCATTTTGCGGTGTCTTTATCTTGTTTTGGTATCAGGGTATGCTGACCTCACAGAATAAATTTGGAAGCTTTCCTTCCTCCTCAATGTTTTGGAATGGTTTGAGAAAAATAGGTATTACCTCTTCTTTAAATGTTTGGTAGAATTCACCCTTGAAGCCATCTGGTTTTGGACTTTTGTTTACTGGAAATTTTTGATTACAGATTCAATTGCTAGTAATTGGTCTGTTCAAAATTTCTATTTCTTCCTGTTTCAGGCTTGGTAGGTTATATGTTTCTAGGAATGTATCTATTTCATCTAGGTTATCCAATTTTTTGGCATATAATTTTTCATAATATTCTCTTTTAATCCTTTGTATTTCTGTGGTGTCGGTATTATTCTTCTTTCATTTCTGATGTTGTTATTCAAATACTCTGTGGGTTTTTGTTTTTATTTTAATTTTTTTGTTTGTTTTTGATGAAGCTGTCTATGTTAAAGGTTCATCAATTTTGTTGATGTGTTCAAAGAACCCTCCTGGTTTAATTATTCTGTTCTTTTTTTGTTGTTATTTCTACTTTGTTTATTTCTGCTCTGATCTAATTAATTTCTTCCTTTTGTTGGTTTGGATTATGCTGGTTATTCTTTTTCGAGGTCCGTTAGGTGTAAAGTTGGGTTGTTTTGAGGTTTTTCTTGTTTCTTGAAATAGGCCTGTATTGCTATAAACTTTCCTGTTAGAATAGCTTAAGCTAAATCCTAAAGATTTTGGACCATTGTGTTTTCATTTCCATTTGTCTCCATGTATTTTTTACTTCCTCTTTGATTTCTTGGTTGACTCATTCATTGTTTAATAGCATGTTATCTAACCTCCAGGTATTTGTTGTGGTTCCAGATTTTTTCCTGTGGTTGACTTCTAGTTTCATAGCATTGTGGTCAAAAAAGATGCGTGGTATGACTTCACTATTTTTGAATTTCTTAAGACTTGTTTTGTGGCCTAATTGTGATCTATCCTGGATAATGTTCTATGTTCACTTGAAAAGAATGTGTACTCCCCTGTTTTAGGATGGAATGTTCTGTATATATCTCTTAAATCCATCTGGTCTAATGTATCATTTAAAGGCACTATTTCCTTATTGATTTTCTGTTTGAATAATATATTCATTGATGTAAGTGGGGTGCTAAACTCCCCTATTATTATTATTGTATTGATATCTATTATTTCCTTTATCATTTCCCTTTATTATTATTTTTCTCTCCCCTGTTCAGTTTTATTACTTTCCATTACTCTGTTCTCCAAGTCACCAATCTGTTCTTCTCCTTCCTCTGGTCTATTATTTCCTCCATCTACTGTATTTTTAATGTTATTTATTGAGTTCTTCATCTCTGACCAGTTCTTTTTTATGTTTTCTATGTCTTTGTTGAGGGTCTCATTGAGGTAGCCCACTCCTTTGTCAAGTCCAGTGAGTATCTTTATGACCATTACTTTAAATTATCTATGAGACATATTATCTTTGTTTCATTTAGCTCTCTTGCTGTGATTTTGCCCTGTTCATTCATTTGGGACATATTCCTCTGTCATTTTGTCTAACTCTTTATGTCTGTTTCTGTGTTAGGAAAGTCATCTATGTCTCCTGCTCTTGAAAGTAGTGACCTTTATGAAGGGATCCTGCAGTGCCCTGTAATGCAATGCTTTCTGTTCATCAGAACCTGGCACTTCAGGGGTGTCTCCTATGTGTGTTGGATGCATCCCACTGTTGTGGCTGAGCCATGTTTGCTTTCAGTCCAGTCATCTATATTGGTTTTCTTTGCCTGTTGTGGGAAGTGTTTGGTCCCTGTGCTGTTAGTGGGCCAGTCTGGGGCTACCTTGGTCTTGGTTGAGTCAGATCAAGGTTTGCCAGAGATGCAGTAGCACTGAACTGCAAGGTGCTCTCCCTATGTTGTCCCTGAAAATATTTCTTTGATTGGCCAGCTGCCTGCCCCCAGCCTACTGCCAGGGCCACAGTCAGACTGGTGTGTGGTTATCTCACCTTTCACTGGAGCAGGAGTCACTTTAGAGTGGTGCTGGCTCCTGTCAGGGCTGCTTGCACCACTGCCAGGCTTGTAGCACCACTTTGGATAGGTTCTTGCAAAGGTCAAAGGCATATTGGAAGGGGCAGGCCCACAGGAGAATATGGGGGTGGGGCACACTGTTAGTAAGCTAGGTGGAGTGTTGGCACTGAGCTTGTTCCCATGAGTGTCCATGTGTCTAGGATGAGGAGGGAGAGAAATGGCACCCCCTAGCTCTTTTGTTGTTGGAGAAATCTCCCAAGGATCCCTGCCCCTCCAGCACATGCTCTGAGATTAGTAAACAAATATCGATCCTGAATATCCCATGCAGTTTTCAAACTGCTGCTGCTATGCTGTATCTCCGTGGTGCTATTTGTTGTGCTGTGTCTTTGGAATAGATATTTGGTTTCTTCTTGCCCTCCTGACAATCCCAGAGCTTAGCCTACTGATTTTTAAAGTTCCAGGTATTAAGTTCTGCAAACTGTGAGGAACTTCTGAGGTTAGGTCCCTCTGGTTTTCAAAGCCAAGTGTCATGGGGATTCATCTTAACCATGCAGGTCTCCTGTGCCTAGGGTGCCTGTTATGAGGGTCTGTTTCTTTCCCCTCTGTGCTCCCATGGTATCTGTCCCTCTGCAGACAGTCCTGTAAGTTCATTTAGCTCCTGACCATGCCTCTGCCCTTCCTTCCTTCTTTTATGTGGCCTCTTCTCTATATTTGGCTGGGAAGAATCTGTCCACCAGTCTTTAGGTCATTTTCTGGGTTATTTACAGTGATGTGAGACTTATCTAGTTGTATCTGTGGGGAGAGGTAACCTTAGGATTTTTCTACTCCACCATCTTCCCTGGAATTCTCCTTCCTTGTGTACTTACATTTTAAACAGCATAAACACTTAGTATTTTGAGAACAAATTTGGGACAGGTCACAAATTCACAACCACTGATCTATATTAACAAAAAAAGGAATTTCATAAGCAAAATCATCTTCAGTAATGTTGCTAGTAACTTATACCTGACCATTAACTTTAGTAAGAAAGTGTATTGTAAATAGAATTTTTAAAAATATTGAATTCTTCACATTAAAAGTCTGTTTCATCTGAATGAGCTGCGTTTCTTCGAGTAATATAAATCAAACTTGCAGCATTTGACAATATGCAGTTTCATGCTGTATGCTATTTGATTATGTAGAATTTGTCAGTCAAAACCTGATCCACAGAGAAAATGAACAAACATTCATGGCCATTTCTAGCAGTTTTCCCAATTTCTTTGTCACAATAAGCATTAAAGAATCAACATTCGGCATTTTAGCGTGCACATTTGTTCTTTACCTCTCTTGAAAAATATGAAATCTTGACACCTGTTTTACTTACTTCCTTCAAGAGGAATCAACTAAAAAGTTAATGAGTGGTTTGGGGAGTCCCTTGGGAAATTTCTGTTTTATGCTTCTGCAGTCCTCCTAGCAGTTATAGTTTGGCTACAGTGAAACTTCCTGCTATTCCCATGCTAGCTTTTTAGGTTACCAGTATGATTTTAAGTTTACCCCTTCACTTCATTTAATATACATTGCGTGAGTATTTGTCAATGTCCTGGTGCATTAGTTTCCTGTTACTGGCACAAGAAGTTACCATGAACTTAGGGACTTAAAAAGTCCTGGCGGTACTAAAATTGGAGGTACGAAATCCAAAATCAGTCTTGTGTCAAGATGTCAGGCTTTGTCAAAGCTCTGAGGAAATGGTCCATTTCCTTGTCTTTTTCAGCTTCTAGAGGCTACAGGCATTCCTTGTCTTATAGCCTCTTGCTCACATTACTCCTATTTTTTGCTTCTTTCCCGACATCTCCTAGTAATTCTGACCCTTCTGCCTCCCTCTTATAAGGATCCTAGTGATTATATTAGGCCCACTTGGATAAGCCAGGGTAACTGCCTCATCATTAGATCCTTAATTAATCACATATGCAAGGTTCCTTTTGTGATATAACATATCCATAGCTTCTAGAATTAAGGCATGGACATTTTGTGGGGGGCATAATTCAACCTAGCTCAAAGGGCTAAACGGGAACATCCTCAAAACTGATTTTGGAGACTTAGAAAATTCCAAAGAGCCTAGTATATAATTACATTTACCAGAAGGGAAGAAGACACACACTAACATGGTTGAATTTTTGCAACACTATTGAAGTTTGGCAGATATTCTGATAACAATTGGAAAGAGACATACTCAATCTGAATTGCTCAGAAAATTTCCATAACTCCTCACTCACTCTTATCATTCTAAACCCAATTTTCCTGGCTCAGAAAGGAAGAAACTGCATTATTTATACGCATTCCTTTTTAAAAAAATGTTTACTTATTTATTTTGAGAGAGACGGGAGGGGAAGGGAGAGAGGGAGAGAGGGAATCCCAAACAGGCCCCATACCCAGCAAAGAGCCCCATGCAAGCCTCAATCCCAGACTGTGAGATCATGAACTGAACCAAAATCAAGAGTCAGACACTTGGGCACCTGGATGGCTCAGTTGGTTGAGCATCTGACTCTTGATTTCAGCTCAGGTCATGACCCCAGTGTCGTGGGATTGAGCCCCATGTCAGGCTCCACCATTAGTGCGGAACCTACTTAAGATTCTCTCTCTCTCTCTCTCTCTCTCTCTCTCTGCCTCTTTCTGTCTCTCTCACTCACTCTGACCCTATCACCCACTTGGCCATTCTGTCTCTCTCTAAAATAAAAAAAAAAAAATTGTATAAAAAAAGAGTCAGACGCTTAACCAACCAAACTACCCAGGCACCCCTATACTGCATTCTTTATATGCCTTATAGAGACTAAGTGCCTCGGGGACTCAAAGATGAACCCAAGGTTAGCTCAGGTGCAAGATATTTTACCTTGAGTTAGGAAAATATGTTGATGTGAAAATATATACCTTGATATAAATTAAGGGGCTTTTATTTGTATTTTTATGGTCTTTTGTTGTTGTTAGTTTTCTAGTTAACTAGTCAGTGCAAATGTGCTCCAATATAATTAATACTTTAAGGAGGACACAAAATATTGAAAAGTAATCACAGACTCTCCATACCTCTGAAATTGCTTTGATACTTGTAGAAAGGGAGAGCACATATTCAGCTTGCTCTATAAATAGATTTGTCCACATCATAGGAATTTAGAAATTATGACCCCTGGGATGATTTGCATCCAATTAAATTATGAAGTAACTTTCACTACAGGCAGCTAGAAAAAGTAGCCTTGCCCAACATCTTCAACTTGATGAAACATGGAGATATTCTCCTCATTATCTCTGATCTACATATCAGAGATTTTTTGGTCTTGTTTTATTTTGTATGATCTACAACAGAAAGGCACTGACTGCATAGCTTCAATGTATTAGTTCTGAACCTAATGTAGGCTTCCAGAGATGTTTAAATATAAAAACCACCAATTAAAAACATTTTATTTTCCCACAGAAGTATGCACAGATGGCCTGTTTTAAATTATGCCAAAATGTTTACAAAAAATATTTCTCTTTTGCTATTAAAGAAGCTGCCTACAGCCTCATGTGGACAACGAATACCATTCACTTTACAAGTAGTGTTTAATTGTGTATTTCTTTCCATAAAGGTGTTTTGACACCTCTTGGCCAGGGTCACTGGGCTTTGAGAAATTTTTTTTAATGGTTTCTTCAAGATGATCTGTTTTAATGAAGCTACACTTGGTCTCCTACTAACACCTACTTATTCCATTAATTTCAGGATAAATTTCCTAGGCTGGGGTGCTTTTCTCAGGGGTCTCTGACATCCTTTCAAAACCTTTCCAGAATACTTCCATATATACTTCCCTCTGTATCTTAACTAGATTGTGAATTCTTTGAGGATAAGAACTCTGTCTAACACTTTTAATTTTCTATCATATTGTTTGATATATGAAAATTTTTTGGTACATCGGTTGAATAAATGAATTCATAAATATAACACACAATGAATGAGGCCTTGCTCTATTCATTCACCTGGTAAGAAGATGAGAGATTTCACAAGTCTTATTATTGAGATGTTTATAGTTTATTTAGGGGTAGAGACAAGCAGAACTGGAGAAAAATCTCAAAACACAACATACAATTGAAATGTAACTATAATACATGCTCTAAATCTGTGATTCTCTAGGCATAGATAAGACTATATCAGAATCACTTGGGCAGACTTCTTCAAACTGTACGTGTTCTCTTCTTCACACACTCTTGCATTAACAACATATTTTAGCTTTACCCTCCCCAGTTCACCTCCCAGTGATAGAGAGCACCATTCTTATGTATATAGCTGATAGAGTTGCACCACATGACACAGTCATAATGTGGCAAGGTGGGATTTAGCCTCACCATCTCCACCAACTCCCCTCCATTTTTTCAGCTCCCTAGATATTTTAAGACATACCCTCTAGCTTCTCGCTTCTGAATAGGGCTAACACAGCTTTTGGGGATAAAATAAAGTAATAAAATAAAATAAAATAAAATAAGTTAAAGTAATGTAAAGGAGGTTCAGACAAAAATTCAACTGTGGTTCCTCTTCTGGCCATTATTCAGAATAACCTGTGAGACTTCTTTAAAATGCAATTGCCTGTGCTCCATCCCCAAGTTTCAGAGCAGACAAAACAACAGGTAGTTCTGCTACACTCAGGACTGAGAAATACTGAGCTACTCAGAATGGGGACCTAGGACCAGCAGCACTGCATCAGCTGGACTTGTCGGATATGCAGAATCTCTGACTTTGCCGAAAACCTCCTAAAGAAGAATCTGCATTTTAACAAATTTCTTATGTGATTCACACATGCAGTAAAGTTTGAGATGCACTACCCCATGTTATGTCAACCTACTGAAATACAAAGCAAGTGAGAGAACTCTCTTGAGCTAATCAGGAAAGGCTCTTGAGGAAGGCATTATATAGCCTGTGGGCATCTGGGTTCTGGAATCAAACTACTTGGATTCCAACAGATATTAAGTTACCTTGATCAGGTTAGTTAGTTTAGTATAAGAAAATGGAGATAATGATAACACCAAATCTATAAGGTTGATATGATTCCTATAATATTGTTGGGCATAGAGTAAGCACTCAGTAAAGTTTGTTACCACCACTAGTAGTAAGTAAACTTGGATTGGAAAACAGGTTGAAGATGTTCTCTTCAGGAATTATGAGCCTTACAGTAAACTAAAACAGAAATCTGCAACTGGGATACAAAACCCTGAAAGGTAATAATAAACATGCCAAATGGAACAGAGGTACCATTAGGTTTAAGTGGAACATTTGCAAGATCACCAACATCCTTATGCATCTATTTAAATTTATATAAAGTTAAAATTTGTCATGTCTGCTATAGTGTCTGAGCTTTGCCTTTCTTTTCCCAAGTTGCCTGGTCACAAAGGTCCTCCTCACAATATACAAAATCAAAATGTAACTCTGCTATTTAAGTTTTACACTGTCCTGGGTGTAAATGGTTGCACGTGCATGCACACACACACACACACACACACGCAGCAGCAGCCGCAAAGGCACTTTTCATGTATTATGAAGTTGACAAACTAATTTTTTTTCTTAATTGAAGAATAATTGACATACAATATTACATTCATTTCAGGTGTACAGCACAGTGAGATGATAAACTATTAATAGCAAAATTGTGTGCTTTATTCTCTAGCTAGCCATCCAGCTACCTATTTTAGAAGAGCTCAGACTCTGCATATGTGATGAGTATTAACAAGTTTACTTAAATTAAAACATGAAACCAATCTTTTCTGACAGCAAATTTGATTTGATGTTTGTTTTGGCCATGAGGACTAACTTTGCCATATAATTAGAACAGACATTTTTTCTGTAAATTGAATGCCTTATAGCTGAAGGTAAAAGGTTTCAATAAATACATTTTAAATTTTTTTTCAACGTTTTTTATTTATTTTTGGGACAGAGAGAGACAGAGCATGAACGGGGGAGGGGCAGAGAGAGAGGGAGACACAGAATCGGAAACAGGCTCCAGGCTCCGAGCCATCAGCCCAGAGCCTGACGCGGGGCTCGAACTCACAGACCGCGAGATCGTGACCTGGCTGAAGTCGGACGCTTAACCGACTGCGCCACCCAGGCGCCCCAATACATTTTAAAAACATAGAAAATATATGGTACTCTTAAAATAAAATATTTTATAATTATTTAAAAATGGTAAATATGATTCAGATGTCAACTTAAGCATGTACAGTCATTACTTAAATTTTCAAAGTCTTTTGAAGTTTTTAGATTACTCTTTTAAGTGATGCCAGTTCAGGGCCTTGATAGATAGACTTATCTCCCAGCCTTGTAATATTTATACATTTCTGTGAGGTAGTAAGAGCTCCAGAGTGGAAATTATCAAATAGAAATCCCAAATGCATATCTGGGTTGAATACAAGTAAAACATAAAACAGCATGTGATGTATGATCTTATCTCAAGGCTCTTACTGGTATCCCAATACATTTATAATATCAGATTCCAGCAATAAAATTACATCTCAAGGAAAAGAGCTTAGGTGCATGCATAAAGTACAGAGTTTAATATTCATAGATCTATGTTTAAGCTTTTAATGTTGAAAAACCAAATCCACAAATACAATGATATAAATAACATGTAATCACAGACCTGAACATAAAATAGAGGGACTAGTGATGGGATGGGGGGGGGCATTTTTTAAGCCTTTGTGCAGAAATATTAAGGTATAATAACGTGGTTCAAGAATGGTACCTCACGCCAGTCAGAGTGGCCAAAATGAACAAATCAGGAGACTATAGATGCTGGCGAGGATGTGGAGAAACGGGAACCCTCTTGCACTGTTGGTGGGAATGCAAACTGGTGCAGCTGCTCTGGAAAACAGTGTGGAGGTTCCTCAGAAAATTAAAAATAGACCTACCCTATGACCCAGCAATAGCACTGCTAGGAATTTATCCAAGGGATACAGGAGTACTGATGCATAGGGGCACTTGTACCCCAATGTTTATAGCAGCACTCTCAACAATAGCCAAATTGTGGAAAGAGCCTAAATGTCCATCAACTGATGAATGGATAAAGAAATTGTGGTTTATATACACAATGGAGTACTACATGGCAATGAGAAAGAACGAAATACGGCCCTTTGTAGCAACGTGGATGGAAATGGAGAGTGTGATGCTAAGTGAAATAAGCCATACAGAGAAAGACAGATACCATATGGTTTCACTCTTATGTGGATCCTGAGAAACTTAACAGAAACCCATGGAGGAGGGGAAGGAAAAAAAAGAGGTTAGAATGGGAGAGAGCCAAAGCATAAGAGACTCTTAAAAACTGAGAACAAACTGAAGGTTGATGGGGGTGGGAGGGAGAGGAGGGTGGGTGATGGGTATTGAGGAGGGTACCTTTTGGGATGAGCACTGGGTGTTGTATGGAAACCAATTTGACAATAAATTTCATATATTGAAAAAAACAAAAGAATGGCAAAAGAGGGAGTGGATACAATGAAAATTGCCATGACTATATCTGAAGGGAATACATCAATTAGCTTTTGATGATTCCCTTTGAATTTAATAAATCTCCCAGAATTTATGTAACTCATTGTCATTTACCTTTAAGTTATTTAAAGATAAAACTAAGAAAGAAAAGACTTTAAGTTTATTTATAATTATAATTCAACATAAGCTTGTTTGAAGGGATGATTTTTAAAAAGCCATTAGGAGAGCCTGTGTGGCTCAGTCAGTTAAGTGTCTGACTCTCCGTTTTGGCTCAGGTCATGATCTTGTGGTTTCATGAATTCGAGCCCCACATCAGGGCTCTGATGGTGCAGAGCCTGCTTGGGATTCTCTCTCTCTCCTTCTCTCTCTGCTCCTCCCTTACTCACACTGTCTCTGTCTCTCTCAAAATAAATAAACAAACTTTAAAAAATGTTTTTAAAAAGACTTTAGGAGGTTTATTTAAATATGAACCTAATAGTTATTCTTACACAATCAGGTATTTTGAAAAAGTATTTGTAAAATATCTTTTCAGAAAAAAAGAGGTTACGAGTTTTCTGCTTTTATCTAGGATGTAGGATGTGGGAAGTACTATTGCTACTAACCAAAAAAAAAAGGAAGAGTATAAATTTTCTCAATTCTATTAGATCAGTGATGTTACAGAGAACCAATTAGCCAGAATTCCAAAAAAGACAATCATGGAGGGAAGGTATTACTGACATATATAGGAGTAAGAAAAATAATTTAAAACAATTATTGAAGGTCAAGTCAATGGAATGTCCTGTTAGCCTTACTTCTGACTACCTTTTCTCAATCCTCATACAATGGCCTATCAGAATAACAGGTATGTCATTATCAGGCATAAATGCTATTTGCCTTGGTCTCTCTTCTTCTATAAACTCATGTCTGGCATTCAATAAAAGATTGAGAAACAGGGGCGCCTGGGTGGCGCAGTCGGTAAAGCGTCCGACTTCAGCCAGGTCACGATCTCGCGGTCCGTGAGTTCGAGCCCCACATCAGGCTCTGTGCTGACAGCTCAGAGCCTGGAGCCTGTTTCCGATTCTGTGTCTCCCTCTCTCTCTGCCCCTCCCCCGTTCATGCTCTGTCTCTCTCTGTCCCAAAAATAAATAAAAAACGTTGAAAAGATTGAGAAACAAACACTTCATTGTCAAGAGACAAGAAAATCAATATAACAAAACTCATACATGACTTAAACACTGGATTTATTGGGCTGGGACTTTAAAATAATTGTGAAACTTGTTAGAAATCTAGTAGAAAGGATGAAGAATGTGTTTCCATGGATGGTGGGTTTTAGCAGAGATATGAAAACTATATGAATGCTAAAACTAAAAACATGATAATAAGAATTGAAGATTTCCTTAATGGACACATAAGGGTACTTGATACAGCTGAGGAAAGAAACAAAGATACATGGGTAGAAAATTCACAAACTGAAACACAGAGAGAAAAATATAGTGATGAAGGGAAAATTAAACAACAAAAACAATGCAAAGAACAGAGCATCAAGAGTTGTGGGACAATATCAATTGGTTTCTCATGAGTGTTTTTCAGTCCCAAAAAAGAGAACCAATAGAGAACAGGAGAAAAAAATATTTAATATATAAATGAGATAATGGATGGGAAGTTTCCAAAATTAATGAGAGCTCACCACAGAACAAAGAAGTTCAAAGGACCTTAAGCAGAATAAATAACAAAACATAGAAACATATGTACACACCAAGCTACATCTCAGTCACTATAATGTAAGGAAAAAAAAAGTTTTAAGGCAGCAGAAAAGAAAGATATATTACACATACAGGGACAAAAACAATAACAAAATAAGACAAAACAAACCAAAGAAAATTAAGCAAAACCCTCAGAAACTATGTAAGCTAGAACAACAAGAACACACAGTGACATCTTTAAATTTCTATAAGAGGGGCACCTGGGTCGCTCAGTCGGTTAAGCGGCCGACTTCGGCTCAGGTCATGATCTTGTGGTCCGTGAATTCGAGCCCCGCATCAGGCTCTCTGCTGAGAGCTCAGAGCCTGGAGCCTGTTTCAAATTCTGTGTCTCCCTCTTTCTGACCCTCCCCCGTTCATGCTCTGTCTCTGTCTCAAAAATAAATGAAGGTTAAAAAAATTTTTAAAAATAAATAAATAAATTTCTGTAAGAAAACAAAATCTTCAGCCCATAATTCTATCTTCAGTAAATACACTGAAGGCCAGCTGACAGGCTGGTAGCCCAGAGCCTGTCCCAGGGCTCAATCTCACGAACTTGAGATCATGACCTTGTCCAAAATCAAAAGTCGGAGGCTTAACTGACTGAGCCACCCAGACGCCCCTAAATATATGTTTTAAAAATAAATATGAGAAAAGCTTCTCAGAAAAGCTAAAGCCTATCCTTTTTCAGCATACTTATGCTATAGGAAATGTCGAGGGACATCCTTTAGACAGAAGGGATATGATAGGAGACATAAATTTAGATTTACACAGAGAAATGCACAGTGTCAAAAGTAGTGAAAAATGAAGAGAAACATAAAATTCTTCTATTTTTATTCATTTTACAGATTATGAATGAGTATGACAATCTTCTTAAAGAAAAAATTTTGTATGTTGCTTTTCTAAATTAATGCTTTTAAAAATATATTCTATAAAGTTCTTATGGTTCCATACAAGTAATCAGTAGCCTACTCACTTGGTGGTAGGACATCAGGACTCTGAGATTCATACACCATTTCTTCAAAACAACTCAATTAGCTCTGCCATTTTTAAAATGGTCAATAGACATCTATGGGGTAAATATTCTGTCAGGTGGTAAAAGTGCAATAATAATGCAGACATAATATGTATTGTTATGAAGCTCACATTTTACAAAAGGTTATAACAGTCAAGAATAAAACATGTAAGTATAACAGAAATAGTGAGCAATACTAGGGAAAAAAAAAAGTAAACACAAAAGAATAATCTGACCTATATATAGAGTGGTCAGAGAATATATAGTGCGTTTGAAAAGACTGTAGGGGTGCCTGGGTGGCTCAGTTAAGCCACCTACTCTTCATTTCAGTTCAGGTCATGATCTCACGGTAGTGAAATCGAGCACCTATTTAGCTCTGTGCTGTGTGTGGAATCTGCCTAAGATCCTCTCCCTGTTCTTTGCCCCACTCCCCCTCTATCTCGATCTCTCAAAAAAAAGAAGAAAAGAAAGAAAAGAAAAAAAGAAAAGAAAAGAAAAGAAAAGAAAAGAAAAGAAAAGAAAAAAAGAAAAAAAAAACGTAGACATCCATAAGCCATGCATTGGATGTATGATTGGGTTTGAATGGGTTTGAAGCTCAGAGAAATGGTCTTTACTAACACATAACATGCGGTAATCAAAGCCAGGGATAAAATTTAAAGACATGAGAATGGAGGGGCACAGTGGCTCAGTCAGTAGAGTGACAGAATCTTGATTTTGGTTCAGGTCATGATCTCAGGGCTCATGAGTTCTAGTCCCATGTGGGCACTGTGAGCACAGAGCCTGCTTGGGATTCTATTTCTCTCTTCCCCTCCACTGCTTGCACACATTCTCACTCAATCTCTCTCAAAAGAAATAAATAAACTTAAAGAATAAAAGGACATTGGGGCGCCTGGGTGGCTCAGTCGGTTAAGTGTACGACTTCGGCTCAGGTCATGATCTCATGGTCTGTGAGTCTGAGCCCCGCATCAGGCTGTGTGCTGACAGTTGTAACCTGGAGCCTACTTAAGATCTGTGTCTCCCTCTCTCTCTCTCTGCCCTTCCTCTGCTCATGCTCTGTCTCTGTCTTTCAAAAATAAATAAGTGTTAAAAAATAAATAAAATAAATAAATAAAAGACATGACAATGTAAGACAGTAAGATGGGCAGATAGAAGTTTTACAAAATTTGTCTGTCATGAGGGAGGGGTAATTAAAGAGTCATGCTTAGGGGCGCCTGGGTGGCGCAGTCGGTTAAGCGTCCGACTTCAGCCAGGTCACGATCTCGCGGTCCGTGAGTTCGAGCCCCACGTCAGGGTCTAGGCTGATGGCTCGGAGCCTGGAGCCTGTTTCCGATTCTGTGTCTCCCTCTCTCTCTGCCCCTCCCCCGTTTATGCTCTGTCTCTCTCTGTCCCAAAAATAAATTAAAAAACGTTGAATAAAAAATTTTAATAAAAAAAAAAAAAAAAAAAAGAGTCATGCTTAGGGGCGCCTGGGTGACTCAGTCGGTTAAGCATCCAACTTCGGCTCCGGCTCAGGTCATGATCTCGTGGTTTGTGATTTCCAGCCCAGTGTTGGGCTCTGTGCTGACAGCTGGGAGCTTGGAGACAGCTTGGGATTCTGTGTCTCCTCCTCTCTCTGCCCCTCCCATACTCATGCTCTGTCTCTCTCTGTCAGTTAATAATAAATAAATGTTTTTTAAAAAAAGATTTATGCTTAAAATATTTGAAGATAATGGTTTTAATAATTTTATATTAAATTATACATTTATCTTATTACATTAATAAAACTTATTGAGTAAAATAGCTTTATTAATGTAAACATTTAATAGGAATTGAAATGTATTTTAGTATGTAGGTGATACATTATATGGCTATGATTCACAGTTTAAATCCACATAAACATATACATATATGGTTACATAATCCAAATAAATATACATGATCAAAAATAAAATTTTACTCATTTTTTGAATATATCATATAATTGTTTTTCTCCAATAAAATACTTCACAATTACCTTTTATTTTCTTTAGGTTATCACTAAAATTGTTACTTTAGAAAACATAGCTAATTAGTGGTCATGCTTTAAGAATGAGCAAGAGAATATGGTGTACAAAACTATAAAAGACACATTTTCCACTGATATTTTCAAGACATATACTCCCAATTATTCTACCCCATCTCTCTTGCTAAAACCAAATTATTAAAACAACAGCTTCTACAACAACAGCTTCTGAACAATTATGAGAAGAGGTAAACATTACCTTTTACTTTGTAGTATTATTGCAATAATGGTAAATGGATATAGGCTAAATATCTATCAATGGAAAGTTCAAGACATTATAAGGCATTGATATAATTGCATACTACTATACATTTATTAAACTGATATTGTAGGACAATATTTTTGGTGTGAATAACTGCTCTTGATAGCATATAAAAATAAACACTGGAATTATAATGCAATCTTACTGCTTTGAACACAATTTATGCATGTATAAACACAAAAGTCTCAAACTATAATCTGAAAACAATTCACAATAATTATCTCCTCCTTGGGGAGGAGGACACTCTGACAGTCTTTTATTGTTTTCTTTTTTGTTTCCTAATATCTATTTATTTATTTCTGAGCAGGGGAGCTGGAGAGAGAGAAACAGAGAGTCCCAAGAAGACTCTGTGCTGTCAGTGCAGAGCCTGATGCAGGGCTTGAACTCACCAACCATGAGATTACGACCTGAGCCAAAATCAAGAGTCAGACAACCAATTGAGCCACCCAGGAACCTCTCCTTTATTGTTTTATTTTAAAAAAAATTAATATTTTATTTTTGAAAGACAGAGAGAGAGAGAGAGAGAAAGAGAGGCAGCATGAGTGGGGGAGGGGCAGAGAGAAAGGAAGACACAGAATCTGAAGCAGGCTCCAAGCTCTGAGGTGTCAGCACAGAGCCTGATATAGGGTTTGAACTCACAAACCGTGAGATCATGACCTGAGCTGAAGTTGGACGGTCAACAGATTAGCCCCCCAGGCACCCCAGCTTTTATTGTTTTGTTAATGTGTGTTCATATTACCTAAATTTTTGGATTGAGCACTGTTAACATAAACAAAAGCCAACATTTTTATAATAAACTTTTATATTACATATTTTTATTGTGTAAATTATGTTAAATGTTTATATGATACAATAAATTTTATAATAAACTGTTATAATAAACCAAAGAAAAATTTTATATTAAGAAAGAAAACATTCACATGGTTTAAAATTTACTTTTTAAATTTTATCACTTAGAAAAGCAACATTTTTGTTTATCCACATTCTGATAAAAACGTTCTAGATATCACCTGTACAACAATACATATATAGTTAATAACACTGTACACTTAAGATGTTGTTAATGAGATAGACTTCATATTATGTGTTTTTTATCTTAAAAAAATTACTCTGTAGAATTCTGGAATGGTTAAACTTGCCCCTATTACTTTAACAGAAATGACATCTAACTGAAATTGGTTTTAGAGAATTTAATCGAGGAGAGTAGCTGGCGAAGAGAGAGAGGGGGGCGGGGGAAGGGAAAATATATAGGGTATACATGGTGTGACTGGGGAGGAAGTTATGTAGCTATAATCAAGCAGAGATTAGACTGTAACTCAAGAGATTTTTGTACTCTTAACTCCAACAAACAAGCTTTTCTCTAGGTAGGCTAAATATTAATCAAAATCCTAAGCACGGATAGTAAACCTCCAACACAGCCTTTAAATATATGATTAGTACATGGATATTAACACCAAATGAATAATTTCATAGATTAGATTTTATAATCTTAAACTAATTACACTTATCATTTCTTAACAAAGATTCATTCCCAAAAGTAACTACCACAGTTTCTTCAAGGTTTGGTATGTCATATATTTCATGAAAGACTATTTACTTTTTCATACTCAGCTTGCCTAGCATTACAGTAATGCATGGAATAAATCTTACCACTCATATAGGGTTTTTTTCAGTATACTTATTTCACACTGGAAAAAGATACCTGGTATACTGAAACTCATTTTTCACATTTTCACAAGAAAAATGTTATTTACTGTAATTGGTAATGAAATCCTACAAAGCAGCTCTAGCGTCATATCAAACTGACAGATTTGCAGTGACAGCAGTTTTGTTATAATCATGTCAGCACATTTCTTCCAAAAGATGTCAATAACAAGGCACCTAGACAATCATCTGCTTTTACAACAGGTGTCTGAATATAAAAGAATATTTATTTTGGGATGCTATATAGCTAAATACATCACTAACCTTATTTCAAAAGTAAATTGCCTTTATTGATTGTACAAACATGATGATTAAAATCTGTCATCAAATAGAAAATCATCTATTGAGCCTCAATGAAAAACCAAAATTGCTTTAGACTATATTGCACACATTCACCCATTATTTCCAAAAATTGTATTTTGTGAAATTATGCCAATTGTTAAAGTTCTCCTTGTCTATTATTTAATCTTTCATTTTCTCTCTCAGACTAAAACCTGCCTGAATGTATTATGAATTCCAACTCGTTAGTTTTTATTTAATTGATTAGTTCAGGAGTTCTCTGACCTTCAAGCTTGAAGATCAAACTGATTTCCTTAAGGTAACAAACAACATTTTTTTTCCAATTATATTCGATATAGTATCTGTATATTTTGGATTCGATTTTAAGCACACACAGAATGTAAGACTTAAAAGTAAAATGCCTGGTCTGAGTCTATCACAAATACATTGTTACATTTATGCCTATTTCTTAAAACATTTATTATTTTTTTTCTCTGTTTAGTAATGTTGTTGCCCTAATATGTAGCCTTAATGTTGTCATTTTTTTTCTTTTCTTTCTTTATTAAAAAGTTTCAGGGTGATTATTTCACATATCTAGAAGTAGTAGAGCTCAGTCTATCAAAACCCTAAAAAGTATGTTTAAAATACTTTTAAGATACAAAGATTTGTTTTCCCAGATCTAAAGGAAAGCTTTTATTTTCTTTGTTATGGTCAGGAATTATATAAGTGACATCTTTCATACATCAAAAGAAGAGAAAATTTTAATTTATTTTCAATAAGAAGAAAAGGAACAACTGATCTAGGGAAACACAGAGAAAAACAAAGCAAGACCAATTACTTTCTGCACTAATGACTATACATAATGGTGCTGTGTTCTTCCTCTCATACATCAGGACAGTCTGTTTTAAGTAAATGTCACACTAAATCCAATCACAGGGCTCTAGTTGTTACCCACTGTTTCTACTGGCAATAAATAACTCCATGCAGCTATGCCTAAAGAGTTGTTCTAGCTAGTAGCTATGCTCTCTGCCAAAACTAAGAAGTTCAATATGCAGATTGTACATTTTTACTCACATGTCTTCTATATTTCAATGTATGGAAATGTAATATAGAATAAATTAAAGGAAAGATAGTCCTGAATGGAATTATAGACCAAGGTCATGTTTATTTCTATAAGTGAAGCATTTTTGCTTCGGTGAGAGACAATATTATTTTAAACTGTATTACCAAAGATAGATATGACATATATGATAGATAGATAGAAAACATACAGCAGAGCACAACTGATGGTGCATTGGAAGAACATTACCCATGGGGTCTTTTAAATCAGAGACCGAGTCCAGTCCTACAAACTGGATGACTTTGGATTGCTTATATAACCTCACAAAGTTTGTTTTCTCTATCTGGAAAAATGGGGAAATAATTGCATAGGCTGCAGCAATATGTGGGCTAATAACCAAGAGGGTTAAGTGAGATAATATATGAAAGCTGGTCACAAAGTTTAATACATTTCATTTCATTCTAGGATGACAAAAAAAAGTTACACGTGATTCACATAGTGGAAAATGATGGCTAAAATATATATAAATATAAACATATCTTACACTGAAAAATAGCAACCTAGCAAACAGACTAACAGAGTGAGTCCATGTTTAATAAGCAATCCATCTCTAAAGTTCTCAGTCATTAATTTGGTTTTGGTTCTTTGTGTATTTTTTAAAAATAGTCCAATTAAAACATCTCCTTTGAACTTAGATTTTGCAAATGCATACATCTCAGTTTGTGGAGTGTAGAGTTTAATGAGGAATGGATTCATAGGTAAAATTTTTCTGGTGACATTTATTTTCTGCCATCTTTTTTGCAACCAAGATACATAACAGAACAAGTTTATCTGTATTAGTAATTATATCTATTCAGGTCATCATTTTGGATTTATTTCTTATAAAAGGGTCAAGAAGGGTTTCCCACCATTAAATATCAGAGAATTTCTCCTACAATGTAAGATGAGCTAGCCAAGTTGTTTCTGTCATTTCTTGGCTTACATGCCTTACAGAGAGAATCGGAACATAGAGCTTAATCCACATAACGTGATTAAGACTTGAATAAAGCTGTTACAGGGATCAGACCTGAATTAGATAAAATCACAATGACAAAAGCAATGTTTTTGTTTACTGCACAGGTTGATGTTTGAATAATCTTACATGTGTAAATAAGTAAAACTTACATGTTTTAGAATTCTTTTAGAATAATCTTGCCACAGTCATTTCAGTTGCAAAGCCCATTATAATAAACAATTTTCAACATAAAATTGTGTATTTGTGAAATTATTAATGTGGTTATACATACCATCTTTATTTTTATATTGTGATAATTCAAAGTCAATATAACAGCTTTGTTCTTGCAAAGCTGTTTAGCCCAGGCCTGGGAAGGATGTCTGGTATATGCCGCTCACCAACCCATCCTTGAAGAATTGTTTTTCTTCAAGTGCACTTTAGCAAGATGACATCTGCTTACATGCAGTGTTATTATAAATATCTCCATTAAACTTATTACCATGTTATTCCAGAGGACATGCCACCACAGTAGATATATCTACCTCATGAGGGTCCTTGGGAGAAATGCTTTGTCTCCATATCAAAATAGCTTTGCCAATACAAAAAGTAAAATCTTTAGGGAAGATAAACAATAAGAGAGCTTCATGAATTTGGACTTGAGAAAAGATTTTTTAAGCAGAACACCAAAAGCGCTAACCAAAACAAAGAAGATTGGTAAACCAAACATTAAAATTAAGAAATCCTCTTCATCAAAATACACTGAAGCAGTGCAAGGGAAAATCATAAAGAGAGAAAAGATATGTGCAATGTATATAACAAACAAGGGGCACATAGTTAGAATATATAAAGAGCTTGCACAAATCATTGCCAGATGTGTGACCACCCAGAAGAAAAATGTGTAAGGGACATCAATGGCATTTCACACACACAAATTCCAAATGGCCACTGATGTAAATAAAATGTGGTATATTCATACAATAAAAAAATAATCAGCAATAAAAATGAGTGTAGTATTGATATATTTTACAACATGATAAACCTCAAAAACATGCTAAGTGGAAGGAGCCAGTCACACAAAAGACTATACATTGTATATTCTCATTAATATGAAACATCCAGTACAGGCAGATCTGTAGAATCAGAAAGTAAATTAGTTATTTCCTAGGGCTGGGAGTTTGGGGAGAATGATGGTTATGAATACTAATGGGTAAAGATTTTATTTTAGGGGTGATAAAATATTTAGAATTAGAATGTTGCATCACTTAAAAATATACTGAAATCTATTGAATTGTGTGTTTTAAATGAGTGCACATTATGTGATATAAATATATTCCAATAAAGCTACTAAAAATTAGATGGAATGAAAATAAAAAGTTATAATAAAATAAATGGAATGGAAAAATAATAATGTGGTCCAGCACATCAGGCATAATAAACTAAAACAACGATTAGATACCAGTGTGAAATTTTACATACAGATGGTGGTTAAAAAAATTTGGCAATATCAACTAAAGTAGAAATGACAAATATCTTCTGACTTAAACTTTCCACTCCAGGTGTATAATCACTCATAAGAGTTGGCAAAGATATGAACTTACTGGAATTGAAAAGTAGGCCAGTGCTTGTTAGCTTGGTTTTTTAGGGATATACTTTAATTATTAATTAACTCAAAATCTAAGTCAACTGTAATGCTAGGTTGCCACACTTCATACCAGTGGAAAAACTACTTTTCTCAACTTGATCGTATTCTATTGCGAAGAATACAAAACATAAGGAGGTATAAAATATGGAAAGCATTTCTTACAGAATTTTCTTTTTTGTCTTTTATATTCAGCCCAGATAAGGTTCATTTTATAACTCTTTTGTGATTGTATCTGTTACTGTCCTGGGACAGCAAATGGCTGGCACTGGCATTTCCAAAGGACCTAACCAGCAGCTTTTAAAGGTAAATGGAAAAATAAATAAAGGTAAATGAGACACAAGCACTTTTTATTATTTGATAATTATGATGATAGACTTTACGTCTGTATCACAATGGCAATTCAGTTTTAAAAGATAGTTAAGAATAAGATCCTTTTCAGAAAACAGTTATAGGTGCTACTTGTGCTCACCTTTCAGGGACTGCTGCCTGGCTATGTCCCAGCTCCTTTCCTCCATCCTGGAAGGAAGTTTGGCCAAGCATCAAAAGGTTGTCACATATTTTTTTTTTTTCTTTTTCATTGTTCTCCAGATAACTCTAAAATGCATACTGGATGTTGAGAATTTTAAATTGTGTCCCAGCTCCTCCTTTTCTATTTTTTATTTAAAAAGTAAGAGAGGGGCGCCTAGGTGTCTCAGGTGGTTAAGCGTCCACCTATTGATTTCAGCTCAGGTCATGATCCCATTGTTTGTGACATCGAGCCCCTCTTGGGGCTCTGCACTGAGAGCATGGAGCCTGCTTGGGATTCTCTCCTCCTCTTTTTCTGCCCCTCCTCTGCTTGTGTTCTCTCACTTGCTCTCTTTCTCAAAAATGAATTACATACTATTTTTTTTTTTTAAGTAGTAGAGTTGTCTGGGGGTAGAAACACATAAGCAGATGTGTATGTGCCTTTCATTACTCAACAACAGGTTCTCCCTCTCATGTAATCTCTCCGGCATGACACAATAAAACTTTGTGGAAAGCTACCTGGTAATAGATATCAACAAAATGAAAATAACCATGTAGACTTTGACCTAGTTATTATCCTTAGAAAGATCTTATCCCTCTCTAACAATCTGAAATGCACACACATACATAAACAGAGATTCATCATAAGTATTACTCATAAAAAGACAAAACTGTATTAAAATCTAAACAATTATGGTAAATAGGGGCGCCTGGGTGGCTCTGTCGGTTAAGCATCTGACTTCAGCTCAGGTCATGATCTCATGGTTCATGAGTTCGAGCCCTGTGTCAGGCTCTGTGCTGACAGCTTGGAGCCTGGAGCCTGCTTCAGATTCTGTGTCTCCCTCTCTCTCTGCCCCGACCCCACTCACGCTCTGTCTCTCTCTCAAAAATAAATAAACGTTAAAAATTTTTTTAAAATAATTATGTTAAATGCATGATTAAAAATGAAAGGAGAAACTATTGTAGGATCAATCAATAACATTAAGATTTTAAGAATTTTTAATGATATCAAAAATTCTTACGATGTAACATAAAGAAAAGCTACAAGGCATGATATGATATATATTTACATATAAGTATATATATGTATATAATACAAATATATTATAAAATAATATTTGTAAATATATTATAGAATAATATCGTTATATTAAAAATGAAGTAAGAAAATGATAAATATTGTGCTAAATTATATACTGGTGCTTTTGATTCTTAGATTTCAAATTTAAAAAAAATGTTTATTTATTTTGAGAGCGAGCATATGAGCAGGGGGAGAGACAGAGAGACGGGGAGAGGGAGAATCCCAAGCAGGCTCTGTGCTATCAGTAGAGAGACCAATGAGGGGCTCAGTCTCACCACTATGAGATCATGACCTGAGATGAAATCAAGAGTCAGACGCTTAACTGACTGAGCCACCCCAGGTGTCCCTAGATTTCAAATTTTTAGGTTAAATATTCAAAAAGTGTAAGTGACAGGAAAAACTGGGAATTAATAATGAGAATTTTAGTCCTTTGATAATTTTCAGTGGTTCTTCACTAGAATAGCATAAAAATTCAACTATCATTTCCAACGTGACTATTCCTTTTAATTGTTGTCTCGCTATTACCACTTTCCCACTAATTTTACTAACGCTATAATTAATCTTAACATTAAGGTATATGCTGATCCTTCTTCCTTAAAATTTTCTTTTCCTTTATATCTCCCCAAACTCTTACTTAATATTTATGATCTAGTCCCTACAAATAGCCAGAGTTAAAGTGAGCTGTTTTTGGATCATGTTTCTGTTTTATTGAATCCATTTACTGTTTTATTGAATCACAGCACTTCTCCAGTTTTGTGCTGTGCATGAATATAATTAGAATATAATTAATATATCCATTCAAATAATGTAAAAGTGTGAGTTCCTATGTCAGCCATGGTTTATATCTCCTCTCATCAAACCAATAATCAGAGTCAAAACTCTTTACTCAAGTAAGTAGGAATTCCTCCATCTTTCCAATCACTCATTCGGTATAGTTCTATCCTATCCACAAAATACTAGAGCAGACTTCTGAAGACTTGCTATAATATAGATATGCTATTTTGGCAATAAACCCTCATTCTACCTATGTCTAATAGCCTTTTAAAGTAAATGGAATGAAGTTATTTATTCTGACATTTTTCATTGTCAAAGATTGCATTTTAGTTTTCAGTGGTCAGTATTTCCTTCTAACTGTTTTTCCAAAATAAGAATACTATTGCTGATATATTAGCTCTAATAGCAACAATTTTAATGTAACAAATACCCACACTACACCAGCCATTTTAATAGTTATATTATCTGGTCATTCAACTCTCAAAACTATTCTAAGGTAGAAGTAATTGCTTCTGTTTTTCAAAAGAAAATATTGGACCTCAAAGAGTTTACTTTTAGGGACATACAATCAGAAATTATCTGACCCAGGAATCATATGCAAGTTTGTCTGGCTCTAAAATCTCCGTCTCTGCACCAGACTACATAAACCTTTAGTGCACTGACATCACACACATCAGTTTACTCTATTTGTATGATTATTATTTTTATCTCATCTTCATGGAAAATGGATTAGAAAAAAAAAAAGAAGACAGAAGTTGATTAAGCATTTAAAATATAGAATATTTGCAGATGGATTTTTATATCCATTTTTATGGAAGGTAGTCTAATAAACAAAAAAGTACTGAGAACAAAAGCAGCATTGAAGAAGAATAAAAAAATTCTGATTATAATAGTGGACCACAGGCTACTTACTAAGAGATGTTCTGAATTACTTGTCCATGGGGACCTGGGGACCAGTTAAATATGGCAGAAAGCCATTGTTTGGATATCTGGGCACTAACTGGCATTGCATTCAAGCTGAACCATATGATCTCATGAATTGCTTCTGGTAATATGGTTCTATTCAGTGGTGTTAATCTCTTCTATGTCTAAATTGCTTTGTCAGGAGAAATATGACACAGCCAACAATTTTGTTAGTAAGCCATCTACTGCCATGCATATGAGGGAGGTTTTGGCTAAAATAGTAAATAAATCCAGTGATATTTTTAGTATATTTTTGGATATTTAAGATAATAGCTCTTAAACTCTCTGTTCAGAGTCAAAACTGGTTAGGAATAAACTCTGGGTACAATCTATGCAAAACCATCAAACTGTATTTATCAGTCCCATATTTATTTTACCAAAATTTGGTTGATTTTTAAGGTTATGGATAAATACATTTATAACGGTTCCATACTTTTAGTCTTACCTAAGATTCACAAATTCTAGTTAAGTATATAGAGAAAGTAGTAAATTAGCTACATTATGAAAAACCCACTTGGTTTAATACTACAAATCTGGGGACGGTTAGCATTTCCAATTTGATTCAAGATTAGTTTCTAGTTGACCAGTAATTCTGTATGACACATCCAAAAAAGACCAAAATAAAGAAATGGCTAATGCCCCAGTAAAAAATCTGGTGATTGAAAACAAGTGTGTGAATAAACTATCTGTAATATAAGTAACAATACTTACAATGGATGATTTTATTTTATTTTTCTGCTTCTTTTTCTCCAATTACTGATTGCCAAATCTAACCTACTGTCTAAGAATAAAGCATAAATGAGGGCTTTAAATTTATTTAGTGAAAATTTGCTTTGAAAAGATCAATTATCTAATGCCATAGAAAATTAAATTAATAACACTGAGAAACTTTGGAGTCTTAAACCTTTGCCTGGTACTTGAAATATTCTATATATTTAATCTTTACAACAACCTAATTATGGGTTGATATTATTAAAAAAAATGTTCATTTTAAGCTGAGAAATAAAATTTAGGAAATAAACTTACTTGTCTACATTCACCCCACTAGAAATTGGAGAAGACAGCATTTGAACTGTGATTCATGTGTCTCCAGATATTATGTAAAAGGAAAAATAAAATCTATCATCTGATTCATATTCAGAGAAAAGCTGAATATGAATTTTGAAGTATTTTAAAATGCAGCATATTTACATAGTAATTTTCTCAAATATATACAAAAATAAGATGTCTACAATTAATCTATAATGTTCATATAATGTCTCCTTACCTTCTCAAATGTTCAATAATGGTTGCTTGTGGCTTGTGAGAATGTTTTGGGAGTTGTTTGGTTGATTGCTTTTTGTTTTGTTTTATTTTGTTTTTTGTTTTCTTATGGAGATTGGGGAAGGGGGGTGTGTTTCACAGATGGCTCAGTGCAGTGTGCAACCAAGGGGGCATGCACAGGACTCTGTGGCAATTCATATGCTGGACTCAGTGGTGACTGGCTTTCTAAGCCAGAGGTGACCATTAAGTCCCAACTGCTGCCATCTCACAAAAAGACACATATACAGAAATTCTGTAACGGAAATGGAACAAAATTTGAGATTTTAGACAGTCTCATCTAGATCCTTTTGGTTATGGAAAGACCACAGAGAACTCTATGAAATTTCTGCATTAAAACTGATGAAACACAAAAACTGTTTTTCACATTTAAGAATCATTACTTTTGTCATTGTATGCAAACCAATACAATAACTTCTAATGGAGAGAAAATGCTATGTAAGCTAGGTAACATTTTTAATACTCCAGATTTATCAGAGAAATTAAAGTAATTATAGATAGAAACAAGAAACAATAGCAAAGTATTTCATCTCATTAGCACATAGAATACACTGCAAATTCTACAAAGTTGTTTATTTAAAACATAATAAATGAATGATTAAATAGACCCTTGCTATAAAAAAAAATAATAATTCCCCACAACCCGTCCACCAAGTCTTTATCACTATTAAAGACATTTATTTTTGAAGAAAGAAATCACATACGATTGGGTTATTTTTCTTACAGTGGAAAAAGATTTAATAGACCCTTGTCAATGCTCCAAGCTGTTAACTTTGATTTCACCTACTAAAAGCTGAAGCTCCTATCATTAGAAAAGCATTTAATTGTAAAACATTGGTTGGTTAGATTGAATTTAGTTAACTTTCATTCAGTTTTCTTTTCCTTGGTAGTCAAGTCAGTAATCTGTTGTCTGAAGAAGTACCAAAAAGCTGGCATTTCCTGGCATTTTGGAACTTGGAATTTAACAAAACAAATACACGAAAGAGCTTACTCTAATTCATTTTTCACTGATAGGTTACTAATGTATTGATTTCTTAAATTAGTTTTCATTGATTTCTCCACTTCATTCAGGTAGTCAAAGCACACTAAGGGATAGGCCAGCATCAAAGCATAATGCTTAACTCCTGACAAATACGCAGTGCTGAGCTGGTTTAGATAATATTTGCATTTTTGTTTTTTGAGGGGGAGGACTATGCTTAGCTCTCAGAGAGATATATACCATTGCGGCATGTGGAACTCTGGGAATTCACATGTTTACAATAGGAATTTATGATTATACTGTGAAAAGAGTTTCAGGAACTTTCATTGCTCTTTACTTACTAGCTTTCTATTAAAACACTAAACTGGATTTGTAGATGCATTCCTTGTGACTTAAAATCACCTCCTAAATTCTAACTTTATTTAATCAGTGATCAATATTCCAAATTTTAGGTGAAGGACAGAGAGACAGTAGGGACAAATACACTTGGAGGGCCTTCTATTATGTTTGGTCCATAGCAAGTTTTTTGGTCCATGTAAATGCCCAAAGTTTACTTGTTTTTAGCCAATTAACTTTATTCCATTAAATCCTTCCTTTTAAATGATAAATTTGATATTGACAGGTAACCTGTAGGTAATAACTATTTTAAAGGAAGTAAATACATGTCTAATTATTCCCTTAATCAAACTGGAATATTTACTTACCTAATCAGAATTTTAAATACTGTAACAGCTGTAAACATAGAAATTTATATAAGATTTTTGGGGAATATAAAAAATACTTTATATTTTTAGAAAGGACAAACTAAAATGAAGCTGTAATTACAGTATGAACAAGAGATGAAAGAGGAGGGAAAATTCAGACAAGAAAAAAAATACTATAGGACAATCAGATGTGAAAAATTATCATCTTTTCCACTGCTTCTCTGAGCACTATCACAGTTGAAACTTTATGTATGAGTTAATATTTTTTAACTATGAATATGCATCTTCTCTACCAGACTGTAAGTTCTATTAATGCGGCAACAATAATCAGCTTTTACTCACTATTTCATCTGCCAAGACTAGCATTGTTATCTGCACTAGATAATTCCTCAGTGTAAGATTTTTAGACCTATCATAAAAGCACTGCAAAACTCAATATTTGTGGTAATTGTTAAATACAAGTAAAAAACACTAAGATTTCCAAGGACCAAATTGCCTGTGTAAGTGTTGTTATTGTATATATCAGGACAGCTGTTTATAGGCTAACCTCCTATTGTTCATTGCAAGAAACAATAGAGAACATACAACCCATCAAAAGCATCCAAATCAATGAGCTGCAAGATTACATTATTACCTGGACATGGTCCATATAACATTTGAGATCATGACTAAATAAATGAAGTATATTGATGTTTTATTAAAACTTCTATGATATGCTAGAGGAGTATGCGCACTCTGGAATATATTTATTTAATTCTCAACAAGTTTGTGCCATACTTATTATCATCATACTATCAGTGATATGAAAGTTCACTGACTTACAGTTCTGTATCCAAATATAGGATATGTGGCAAAAACATGATTTGAACTTCAGTTAAATGAATTCAAAGCTAATATTATTTCTACCATATCACACAGTCACTATAAGTAAAAGAAGTCTTTATTACTATCATTTTATAAAAGAATAAAGATATGGTGGTTTTCATTGATTTCTGCAAGGTTGCTATTGGATCCTGGAAGAGGTATCACTCCCCAGCATCCAGTTAAGAGCACTTTACTGTGCTAATGGTGGCAAAAAGATAATTTTCACAGAAACAAAAATAAATAAATAAATTCATATTAAGAATGTAAAAAACAATCATGAATATTCCACTGATAAGCATGATAATCAGTTCTTACTCATGCTTCTTATTTGTGTTTTTCAATTGCTTAGGTTCATACAGATAAACCTTTTTCCCTCTATGACATACAATACACAAGAGGTAGGAAAAAAGAACTCAGCCTTAGGAATTTCTGGACGATTAGCTTCAAAAATAAAATTTGTATCTATAGCAGAAATTTCTTCACGTTTTACAGAAACAGAATGGTTGAAAAAAACTCACCACAGAGGAAAGTATTTGATGGCAATTACTACCAGAGTATAATAAATTCTATAAAAAAGCTATACTGTACATGTATGAAATATTTCATTGGGTTCTTAATAAAAATGGATGTAGGAGATGTTGATGGTTTAATTACAGAATTTTTTCAATGTTTTATACCTATGGGAGATACATGCAATTTTTTATATTTAAATTTCTGCTAGCCATTTTATGTTTTAGTTCCTACTGTGATGCTTTAAAATTTGATACTTTTATACACTATATGTTAACTAACTAGAATTAAATTAAAAATTTGAAGATAAAATAAAATATGATAATTTTGGCTTGCCATCATCTTTAGTTTGTTTGTTTGTTTTTTCCATTGAGTACAGTTCTCAAAAGTAAGATTTTGTATCTTTCTGCTAAATAGCATAGAGGGAAAGAAAGGGCAAATATATACTTCTAACCATGTATTATTGATTTTATTCTCTAGTTTAAAATTATTTACAAGGTAGTCAGAATGTCTGAATGAATAAATCTTCACATAAATCACCTCTTCTATCATCCATTTTAAGCTGCCAACTGGAAAAATGATACATAAAAGATTAGACTCAAAGGTACACAGCAATTCAGGCACAAATACAAGAATGCAAGCCTATTCACTGACATCAATCAATGAACACACAACTATGGAATGTGTACCATCCAGTGAGACACATGGCTATGCTATTGGAGGTACAAAGCCAAAGATGCTTAAAATAAAACTATTACTCATCTATCTGATCTCATTTTTTAACACTCTCTGACGCATAGTCTAATCTTCTACAATATTTTAATACTGAAGCAGGAACTCTGAAATATGCGTTTCTTCAGCACTTTGCTCACCTTTATAGTACTTAAGTAATTGCCTTTTTAAATTGTTTTTTTGTCACTTGACCACTCAGTTTTGAGCTATCAAAGGGTAAGTTCTGAGTTTTTACATTAGTATTCCAACATTTAGAATATAGTAGATACTCAACTTTCTATTAATCTATATAAAAATATGGTTCATTAACTGTATTAAGGACTTTGAAGTGCTGCCTAATTGTATGAACACTAGGTGTTAAGAGTAGTTTTAGATGTAAACAGAGGATCAGAAAACTGCAGACATATGTCCCCAAATATCGGTTGTGCAATATGCACTTACTTTTGTTTTAGTTTTATTTTTGTAAATTAGAGGGATACAGAAAGATAAGTGTGCCATTATATTTATTTATTTTTATCAAAATATAGTTGACATACAATATTAGTTTAGTTTCAGATATGCAACATTGTAATCCAACGTTTATGTATGTCGGGAAATGATCACCATGACGAATCTACTTATCATCTGTCACCACAAAGTTATTATAATACTAATGACCATATTCCTCATACTGTATTTTACATCCATGACTTGTTTTATAACTGGAAGTGTGGTTTAATCTATTTTCTGACTCTACCAGAGGGAAGACAGTAAGACTGCATAATTACATAGGCTTGCATATTAAATTTTATTTCTCCATTCTTTTACAGTCTTCTCAATAGATCACATATCAAGGTTTTGCTAACTTTTCAAGGCATCCTTCCCTTGGTTTTATATAGGTTAGCTACCTACAAGATAATAGTAAAAGTTGATTATCAGAGAGCATCTCATTCTGACATTTCAAAAATTCAACTTTATTTCTCAATTTGACTGCAATTAAGCAGTCAAATGCAACATCATATAATGGTCACTTTGCTCTTACCATATTAAATCATAATATTACATTAAAGACAGTGTGAATTCCAGATTGTGGACCTAGCAAAAATTCTTTTTCCCTTTTAAACACATCTCTGACTTGTTTGTTAAACACTGTCTGTGATTTCCATTGCTCCAACAGTAATAAAAGAGATAGTAAAATTTTAAAAAAATTACATTTTAACTTGTTTAGTAATGCTACTTATTGACTACACAAACTTAACTTACAAATACACAGAGAGTTGTTCAAGAAGATGTTCATTAAGAATTTATGGTATAATTTGTGATAAAGTAAAATACAAACTTCATTTTAAAAATCTATCTTTGATGTAGAGAAAAAGTAAGTGACTGTAGAAGAGAAGACTCACTCATGTATAATTTATTATGGACTACTATGTGCCAGCATGATGCTAGAGACATTACATACAATATCTCATTACAACTTTCTCAATTATTCTACTAGGGATACTAACTGTAATTATTCACATTTTACAGTTGATGAGAAAAGAGCTTCAATCAATTAAGTAAATTCATCCATATAATCACATATATTCAAAGATCCATTCCCAAGTAGTATTATTTTTTGTTTTGTTTTATTGAAATTTATTTATGTATTTGAGAGAGAGAGAGAGAGAGAGAGAGAGAGCGCACAAGTGGGGAAGGGACAAAGACAGAGGGGGAGAGAGAATCCCAAGTAG